>NW_017729022.1:1844735-1851223 GCF_001723915.1 Gavialis gangeticus
GACACCAGACCAGGGTTGTTTAACCCCAGAGTTCAAATTCTCTCTCTGACATTTACATTCTCCATGGTGCTCAGCAAATCATTTGTACTTCTTGCCCTCATCTCGCTTTCCGTATTTAGGCAGTGGATGTAGTCAGAGCTAACTGTACTGTTAAAAAGGTGGTCACTTTGAAAAAAAAATCACTTTCAAGGTGATGAATACTGTTTTAATTGTATTACTGTTGTTATTAATTTTCACTACTATTACACAGTGTTAAAATAAGAAAAATATATAATCATACAATAATAGTATATAGCATGTGATCCACTGAAGAGTTGTCATGGCTCCAAGGGACCAATGTAGCAAAATACCAGCGGATTCTTTTCCAGTTGTCATAAGAGTGTTTAGGACAGCTACGTCAATGAACATTTAGTGCTTTCAAAAGTGATATATATTGATAAAAATAAAGAAATCGCTTTACTGAAATGACTTTGATGGCTAGAGTGAAGAGAATATTTATTAGCTTTACTTGAACACACCTTTTTTGGTGTGTGAAAAGTTTGAGATTTGAGGACATTGATATTGATTTAAAATACCAGATGACTTTATTTTAAAGAAAATTAACTTTTCAGTTGTATTGATACTCCACATAATTTCAGTTGCATACTTATTTTGAGATGTGCTAGCAAAATACTTTCCCTTTGTTTCTACATGTGTTAGCTTTGTGGAGCTAACCTCCCTATTCATGGAAATATGAGGACCAGTCTGCCTTTGTTTGTTTGTATATATATATATATATCTAATATATATATAAAATAACTGTGTGTGTACAGATGTTTCATATCAGTATATTGTTTCTGTTGTTACGTACATAAATACATACATACCTTGCTGTGTTTTAGAAGGTTACTTCTACCTTTCCCAAATCAACCCTGCTCCATTTTAGCAATAGTGGGATTATATTTTCTACTGCTGATAATGAGAATTGTTCATGCATATTGGAAGGTGGTTATATATGATGGCAGAAGGAGCTTTATTGTAATTGGGGTGAGTGACATAAAACTGTTTTGCCCCTCAACTGTAACCAGTTCCTATGCATCATTATAAACAGAGGCAACTTTAAAATGCTAAAAGAGGTTTATCAGGTGATTATTTATGATGCATCTAAATGCAGCTTATGGTAAGGAATGGGGGATCCTTCCACTGATTTATATTGGCTTCTGTTTTCAAGGCTATCTTCACAAGGGAAGCAAATAGTAATCTCTTTTGAAAATTATATCTTTACATTTCTAATGTTGCTATAACTAGGAGCCTGTGTTTGGATACTCAGGAGTCACTTAAGTCCTTACTTTAGGAAAGCATTTATATATAAGCTTAAGTCCATCATTATTTGGGAAAACATTTAAACGTATCCTTCATTCACATACTTAAGTCCCACTGACTGACTTCAGAGGAACTTAACCATGTGCTTATGTGCCTTTCGTGAACAGAAACATTTGCTGCTTCATTTTGATAATGAAGTAATTGCATGCTATTTGAATTAATTTACCTTGGTGGCCATTGAGAGAGAGAGGTTGCACAGGGTTACTTTTTTGTGCAAGCTCTCACATAGCTCATATTGGCCACATCCAGATGTGCAGGGTCATGCACCTACAGCAGCACAAATAGTAGTGGCACAAACGTGTGCTGCTACTTTGTGCTGCAGTGCATGGCTCAGTATGTGCACACTTCGTTGCACTTCGTGTCCCACTTTGGGCAAACTGCCCTTGCCCAGCTCTTCCCAGCTCCTGGTGTGCTGGAGCAGCTAGGGCACAAATGGAGGAGTGGAGACACTTTGGCTGATAGCATGGTACATGCTGGTAGCCAGAGTGTCTCCCGGGAGGACCACACCCCCATTTGTTCTGGCACATGCTATTGTAGCATGTACCATGCCACTTTTTTCCGGGGGTGTTTTTTTGATATCAGAAAATCCTGGTAGCAAATTTTGCCCCCATGCTGCAAATTTGCAGCACAGTGCATATTTTAACTTTCCACATGTGCAGTTCATGACATCACAAAGAGGTTTGTGTGAGAAGTGGCCATTGGCTGTATCTACACATGTACTTTAATGTTAAGTTGACTAATCAGCTCCACAATAAGTGTCACTGTTTACACATGCGCTGGTATTAGGATATAGTAAATTAATGAACTTTGCCATAATATAGTACCGTTGGGGACAGTACTGTCCTATGGTGCACTTACTCTGCTGAAATGCATATATAGATAGTGACAGGGGCTGGCTGGAGTGCTGGGATATGAGGGTGCTAAAGTGTGGGGGTTGCCTGCTGCCTTGTGCCCCAGCCAGCCCCTCCACTACCAAATGTTGCCACCCAAAACCCAGGGCTGGCTGACCCTCCAAGCCTGCTGCCAGCATGGGGCTGCTCTGTCCCGACTCAAAGTGCTGTGGTTCCAGGCACAAGTGTAGATGCTGTGTCCAGGGCCAGCTGACTGTGGCACAAAATGTGCCAGAGTTTATTGCTGCACCTTAATTGCACATGTAGATGCACCCATTGTTACCTGTTTTTACATGGTGCACTCCATGTATGTGCTCATAGTATCAACCTGTGATCTCAGCCAGTAGGGTAGCAGGAAGTTTAATTGCAACAAAAGATGATAGAGCCCTGGAGATCTGATCTGCTTTGTACATAAGGGAAGAGTAATTATTCCACCTGCTCTGTGTATATCTCATGGAAAGCACAGAGAAGTCGGGGAATGCAACAGAAAGAAAGTGTTGGACACCTACTGCTGGCCAATCCAGAAAGAAAGAGTGGCTTGATTAGCTTGTCTCTTCAACAAATGGATTTTCTTAAGTCAATGCTGCCATCTTTGTGACCTGAACTCTATTGTTCGACTCTCCAAGGTTTTTGTTGTGGTCTATATGTGTGGCTTATTGAGTTTTGCTTTTGGCTAATTAGCATTTTGCTATACTGTAATTATTCCTTTCCTGGCAGGGTCAGGGAACTTCTGTCAGTTATATTACTAAGAATTGTAGCCTGATGTTAAAGCTCATCCTCTTAATGGTTTGTTTGCTTGCATGTTCTAAGCAATACCCTTAGATGTAGTGTGAGAGTCTTGAAAATTAAAGCAGGTTTAGTATCTTTCTTCTTAGTAGAAATACATAAAAATAACTGAAAATACTGTGCTTATTACCTTTAATTTACATCCATTTGCCTTTTATGTTCAGACATGTTCGCCTACTTTCCTTTATTGCATTCCCTCCTCATCTATCCCTACCCTCCTCTCTTACCCTTTGGTAAAGCAGGACCTTTTATACAAAGAAAAACAGAGGGAGAAAATCTGTCTCCTGAATGTGAACCTATGACTTTGCGTGGACAAATAGGTTTAAAACCCATATTTTTGGAAATAGTTAAATACTTTCACATATACCCAGAGCAGAAATGACGACCATTCCCTAAAAATAAAACAAAATTGCATCTCATTTGGATGATTGAGAACATGGCCACAACTTTTCAAAAAAGCTTAAGGAAACATATTCTGATTTTTAGCAATTATTCATAATTTTGAAGAAATCATTGCATTACAAGCCCCCCTTGATTATAGCACTTCTTTAATCTCATTTCAAGATAAACTTTCTGGATCACTACCTATACCTGAGTTGCCCTTTTAAATACCCCAAACCTTGATCCATATTCAGAGCTTTTTTTTAATCTACCTGCTGTGATAAAAGAGTCACCTCATCTTGTATTAAATTTGTCTGGTATGTGGAATATTATTATGTTATAGCTTTTAGGATAGGTTTCCTGCTATATTTCAGAGAGTCTTACTTTTTAAATTAATATGTCCTTTTCAGTTTAAAAAAAAAATGTTGTGGTTGCATTGGGAGATATTTGGAATTTATTTTCTTCATTTGGAACACATTGTTCTTCAGCAATTACATAAGGATACATTAGGTTAATTTTGGAGGAGAGTAACTGATGTGTACCATATCTTGGTGCTTTTTAACATCCAAATCCTGCCTCCACCTTCTACATTCTAATTAGGTGTGTTTGGTGCTTCCACTGCAGACATGAGAGATCAGGATTTGGGAAACCTTATATTTAATGTCCTCTGTTCAGCAATTCAGAGCTCCAGTCTTTCAATAGCACCTGTATCCAGCATGGTGAACAGGGTGGCAGAGAGGGGACAGAAGCCAGGGGCTGTGTACCTATCCACTGATCATTTTTTTCTTCTTCCCAATGGAGCCTATTACTCATGTCATGAGAAGCTTGTGCAGCATCAGAAGCTTCAATATTGGCTGTGGGGCAATCCAGCTACTGTGCTACTCCTGTGGTGAGTTCCTGAGCATGCAGCTCAATCAGTCTGACTGCATTCTGGTTCTAGTGTCTGGCTGAAACGGTAGCTGCAGAACAGTCTTTAATTGTTTAGATGTTAATAATTTATTTAAACGCTCATGTTTTAACTGTAGTTGAACTTGCACTGTTTTTTGTGACAGGAACTGATTAGTTTACAAGTTATTTTCAATGTCATCTGGATTTAGACCATGGTACAATTAAACTATTGTACTTCTTTAGCTGTTGCATTGCACCATAACTAACTGGGGTTAAGCTAGACCGTTAACCTAATATACTATTTACTGAGGAGACATGAACATTTTTTTCCAGTTTTCTAAAATGAAATTTGTTTTTTGATAAAGCAGCAACATGTTTTTCACTGCTCATTTCAGCAGAAAAATTGCCAGCACTCAAATAATACTCCATTTTTTCTAGTAGCCTGTGTTATATTTAATTATAACCATTATGCATGTGTAGCTGTGTGTATGTATTTTGGTGGATAAGTGATAGAAAGACAGAAAAACTCTTTACATTTCCCACTGTGAATACTATATAGATTTTTTTTTGTTCCCAAAGGGAAAAAATAAGAAATTATAAATAAAATGTAACAATTACTGGTTTGAATCTGGTTACTTTAATAATTCTTAATTGTACTTCCTCCAAAGTCTTGCCCAACATTTTCCAGTTGGATGTATAAATGAGGATGGGGTTTTCAAAACCATTTAAATGGCCTAGAAGCATGAGTCTCAGTAAAAATCGGTGCTGTTTCTGTCCTTAAGATAGGTTTATGGTTTTTAAAAAGCCAATCTGTATGCACACTTTTGCACTTAGCTCAGTTTCCTAATTTTCAGTGATGAGATGCAGTGAAAGGTTCTCATGGTCTTCAAGATGCTAAACTGCTTTGAGAATTAGACCACCTGTTTATCTTACATCTCTACTTAGGCACTTCAAACATTTTAAAACGGCCTAAGTCACTCAAAGTCTTAAGTCCCATTTTCAAAAGGGACATAAGATCTTAGTGAAATTAAAATAAAACATTTTTTTTAGGGTTTTGGAAAAATAGCAGCACAATATCCCATTGTGTTAGACCTGTGCAAACACCTTGTCAGACACAATCTGTAACCTGAAGATTGTGAACAAGAGAAGATGGACAAAAGGTGGGAGGATAAAGAGAGTACAGGGAGGTGGCCTCAGTTGCCTGGAGTTGCACTGCAAGTCTGTGGCACCACAGGGACAGAACCTTGCTCTCCTGAATTTAAATCTTGTGCCCTATCTACTGAATTCACTTCAAGGTAATATATTGTTTACTTTTGCACATATCTCTACATTTCCAGGTTTAAGTCAGAGTTACAAGCAGTGGGTAAGGTATCAAGAAAAGATCTTCTCTGACAAAGTTTCCAATATACTCATAAATAGGAGGTACTGTACATTTTTCAAGCAACGGAAAGCAAAGTCTCGGAAGATGTTTAGCTGGTTTTGCAGATACACTGAGCAATGCTGCAATCCATTTCAACTCTGTTGAATAAACCAGAGTTATGCTGACCATTTGAGATTAGTCCAGCCAATGTAGATAGCTGTATTTTTTTCCTTACTTTTTGGGTACGTCTATACAAGTTGCTATGGTGCTGTAGCATCTGTTGGCAAAAACTGTGATGCTGCCACTATGTCTCTGTAGCAAAACGCTCAGTCATTATAGGGTGTTGCTACGATGACATAGTGGCCAAAAATAACTGTGCGTGGCCCATGCAGCACAATACAGGCTGTTACTGCGCTGTCTTTTAGTACTTCCAAAAGGAAATACTAAATAATGGTGCTGTAACAAAGGCGCTGTATGGCCATGTGTAGACACGCCCTTTGTGTATTAAGTGCTGAATGTGCTCAGTGCTGTAGATCAGTTTCTTAGGTGGCAGTACACAAATGAATGACTGGTGGCCATCAAAGCTCTGTCATTTGGCACTTATTTCCATTGGCTAAAATTCACTGAAACATAGCTACAAATATTCAAAATACTTTCCTTTGTTTTGCTTTTACATAAAATTGCTTTAGTTCCACATACATGTTATGGTGCAAATTCAGGGAGTTGGTGGACTATAAGGCAGTTACTTATATTAAATATAGTACACACTTTGAAAAGATTTAAGAACCAACTACTAAAAAGGACACAAAACAGATGTAGCT
>NW_017729022.1:1856223-1871005 GCF_001723915.1 Gavialis gangeticus
GCAAATTCAGGGAGTTGGTGGACTATAAGGCAGTTACTTATATTAAATATAGTACACACTTTGAAAAGATTTAAGAACCAACTACTAAAAAGGACACAAAACAGATTTAGCTTCCTCAAAGAGCTCACTGTTGAGTACAGACAGAGAAAGCATGAACCATGAAACTGAAAGCTGGGAAAAAAATGAGAGGTGTATTTAGTTACTCTATTTAGCTTCTTCAATAACATGGAAACAAATATCCAAACTTACAGATGTTTACCTAAACAAAAGTTACCTTGTGCACCTAGTACCTTGTGCTTATCCATATTCTGAAGAGACCACTCTTATAAAAATCCCCAGTGGACTTCACCATTTTGACTTTCATCAATCTGTACTTTTCTGGCTGGAAATCTGTTTAAAAACAACTTCTAAAAATAGGCCAGTGAAATTTTATGACCTTAAGCAGCTATGACATGGCTCATATTACTACTTCTTAGAGTACATTGTTGACCCTTGCAAAGTCAGAGGAAAGGCGGCATTAGCTTAGCTGTAGGCTATCGTCTTCACAGAGCTCTGGTACCTACTGAAGTAGTCTTTATTTTACAATCTAAAATGGTGATGCAGGATAAAGTTAAAATGAAATGGACTAGATCCTCACTTGATGTAAATCAGTATAGCTCCTTTTACTGTAATGGGGCCCAAACTATTTTATACCATTTGATGACCTGGCCCAACATAACCAATCTACATTTAGCCCACCTGCTCTTGTGGTTCAGTGCTAGAATCCTTATCTACTATGTGGGTAGACCTAGGTTCAATTCCCAGATGCCCATATATCTACAGCCATTGAGGCCCTGAGCATTTGGATTTAGACTGGCGTTTGGAGTCTGTCTCGGTGGTCTAAAGTGGGATGGAAGGTCTGAGCAGCTTCCACTCCTCCATACTCCTGCCTAGGCATACTCATTGAAGGTCCTGGTGACCTTTCACATATACACCATGATCCAGAAGAAGCAACAGTTGCCTACTACTACATTTAGCCCTTATCTTTCATTGTAGAAAAACCCAATGTTATTTAGTAAATATAGTAAAAATCATATCTGTAACACATTTGAATAAAAGTATTTAGATATGACAAACATTCATTGAAACAAGTACTGTTTCGCTGAAGTCCTGGAATGTTTCAGGCAACAATATGGGGCCTTAATTCCAGGAAGTTTATCTATGGTGCAACTAAAGTCTAAAGTACTAATCTGATACCTCTCTGAGGGGGAAGGAGTGGGGAGCAAAAATGCCAGTTTATTCCCCCCAAAAGGGCTAGAGTGGGTAGGAAGGTTATGTAGCACACATAACAGGAGGACTTTTAAAACATTACTTGAAGCTCCATCAGCAGGTTTCCTAGGAAGCAGTGGATATATAAGGTTTGATTTTGGAAGGTGCTGAATGCCTTCTAGACATTTTCATCACCCCCTGGATAAGCTGTGCTTGGACTCACTGTCCCTACTGGGGTTGCTCAGAGCAACCCAGGAAGCATTCACCACTTTACCAGAATAACCCCTTTAAAGTTGCCCCTTCCTCTGCCTGACTCCCTGAGTAAGCCACATCATCCAAATATTTCCTGGTTTCCTATAGGATAAATCCTCTTGTACTCAACTATGGCTTGTGCAGGTATAAAGGAGTTCAGTTCCTTGCCTGGATCTTCAGTTTCTAGCATTTTACACTAAAATCCAAGAAAAAAAATTAACCAATTATAAACACCAACAGGAATCCTAGTTTATCTTTATAGTTATTAACATGATAGCAAGTTGAAATATTCCTTCTTCCTAACCAAACTGAATTAATCAAACTTATCTTTCTCTTTGATGCCTATAACTCATCTTCCATGATGCAGTCTGCAAAATGCTCAAAGGGTTAAATTAAAGATGAAATAGCATGCAATAGCATTTGGCAAAACCTAAAAAAAAATCATATTTAAATGATAAAAAGCCTTTCTACAGGGTTAGTTCCAAACTGTGTAGTTCCTGTTACATTTAATAATGTAACTTCATGCATAATGATAAAACTTAATTCTTTCAAATTGAATTTTTGGAATTACCGGAATGAACTTTTTCTATTTATGTCAAACAGCAACTGAAACAATTCACTTGCTGTTTGCCCCAGTATTATTTAAAGTTAAATGTTTATGTAATACACAACCTTTCTTCCCCAACATTTGTTACTGGGATTTAATATTAAAGCTGTTCTTTCATGTTAATTCTATCAATTTCAAATTTTCTACGTGCTCTCTTTTGTGTTAATGTAATTTCAATTAGATTTTATTTTAAATTTTAACTGTGTAGAAATTGTATGTTCTGTTTTTACATTATGAAGTTTTGCCAAGAGCACGCGCCAGTGTGGACAATCACTTAGTATTTAGAAAATGGCAGCAGCTCTATTAAATGAAATTAAATAAGAGAGCTCCAAAGGGTTTTGCAACTGCTGGGAGCCTGAAAGATGATATTCTTCTTTAGCCTTTTTCATAAAACAAGGACTAGGGATACATTCAATGAAATTGAAAACAAGTACATTTAAAACTGATAACAAAAAGATTTTTAATGTGACCTATGAAACTTATTATTGCCAGGTTTCATCAAGGTCATCCAAAACTTCTGTTTCATATTAATAATTAATTCCACTTTTATTTGAAATTCAAAAGTGACATCCTGTTGTCTTATGTTTTCTCTGGATAACTTTTGGACTGACAGCATGGCTGGTAGTCAGTGCTGAAAAACAAAAGTAGACTCTACTCTGTAATGTTAGAAACTCAAAAACAACTGTGTCCTGGATCCACAGAAAAGGCTTGAATGGGATTTAAGTTCCTAAGTCCAGAATTGCACTGCTCAAAATTCCAGCTCAAATGCCTGACCCTGGAAGTCTATAGGCATCATAGTTTTCAACCTTAAAGTTCCTTAAACAGCTACACTTCTGCTTGTGCACATGTCTAAAAATGCAGTTTCAGAGGAGCTGATCAGCTCCACCAGGATCTGCAAATAGGATCCATAAACACAGTTTCTTCCACCTGAGTTGCCTGAGGGTTTTATCTGATAGGTATTCTTAGAACATGTATACTGAATTGGGCTCCAGACAAAATGCAAGAGCAGCCGTCATTGCTTTAAGACGACAATGACATTTCCATTCTACCACATACATTAGCTCAGTGCTAGAATAGTCACCCAGGATGTGTAATATTGTACTCTTATTTTCTCCTGTGCCTTAGGTGATTCAAAACCATATCCCCCACCAGGACATCTAAACCACCACCACGAGCACTTGCAAACAGCACCAGTTATGACTAGTAGTTGAGCGCATTCCCCCTGCCTCCCAATGCCCAAATACCTTATAACCTGGAAGCTACAGGCAGGTATCAGGCATTACTTTGTATTCCACCCTTGCAATGGAGGGATCTAAAACTGATGACCTCTCTACACTGTACACAGATATTTGAGTTCAGGTACTGGGAACAGCTATAGCTGCATTAATTCACTGCTCCACCTGGGCTAAAAAGCAAAGCATCTTATCCCTGGTAGAGTGCTGTGCTAAGCTGACCAAATTGCTTCTGGTACCCAAAATAAATGATAGAGAGCTACTTTAAGAATGTCTTTGAGGAGATAATCACCAGGCTATTGGCAAAGAAGAAATGGAGGGAGGGCACTGTCTGGGACTACTAATGTCTTGTATTGAGTTATATAAAACGCACAAACAGACACAAGAGAACCCTATCATCAGTGGATTTCAGTCACTCTCTTTTTAGTTCTTCTGGTTCCACCACTCTTGCAACCTTGGCTATGTAATAGCTCAGCTTCAGCTGGTAGGGTGGAAATTGCCCCTTCAGCTTTGCCAGTTCCTGGGTTATTTGGGTACCCCTCAGTGAAGTGTAAATCTGAAATCCTTTTGGCTATGATGGACTAGGTCCTAGGTTTCCCATTTCAAGGTCAAATATTTTAAGCATAGACTATTATGCATAAGATGGGTGGTAACAGAACTGCTCCCAGTGTTTTAAAAGTAGTTGCCTAAACACAAAGGGATGATTCACACACTTATATCTGCTTAGGGATTTGGAGTGGTGAATCCCCAATTTCACAGGATCATCTAAGTCTGGGAACATTTCCTAATAGCTCATTTTGGTGTATGTCTGTAGTGTGATAAACATTGTGAATCCTAATAGGTGTTTGATTAAAAGTATAGGGAAATTAGGGCTCCCTGTACATGTGCTCTGATGCATTCTACTAGAACGTATTGGAGCAGACTATTAATAGAATTTGCCCCATGTTTTAACTGGAATGCTGCAGCATCAGCCATGGCATCACATGTATTAAGCCCCCACACATTTAAAAATGGGTGCAGGGCACTTTATCTAAACTTCATTCAAAGTGTCCCACAGCCATTTTAAAATGCATGGGGGCTTAATGCACATGATACTGTGATGTTTTAATTACAGCAGCTTCACAGAAACTACTCTAATTAAACCCACTCCCTCACCACCTCTGAACACATGAATAGGCAGCCTAGGTGTCTAACTTGGATTAATGAATTCTACTTCTGGAACCAGGTACCTAACTTTTAGGCTTTACTAATTGCATGTGGCCCTAGGTGCCTGAAAGCACTGTGACACTTGTATCCTTTTGTGCATCTGGGTCTATTTATTTATCCAAAGACCTGTTCTCTTTGGTTTTGGGAACATAAGGGATGACTGCTTTTCTCCAGGCAAGTTCGAAATGTATGTTAAAATTATGTAGAGACTTGGGAGTGGTGCGCAGAGATTATCATTGGATGTATGCTGATGAAGAGGGGTGAGGGGGGATGTTGTGATGAATGTCCACACTGCAGTCCATCCAAGGCTAGATAGAAAGCATGGTTATTAGTCACCGTGCTCCATGTTTTACAACAGCTGAGCTCCCAAAAGCACCAGTTCCTATTGTGCAACTGAAGATACTCCTTCAGCCACTGTTCAAAAAGAGCAGTAAGATGGACATATGAACTAGTTTGTTTAAAGTACTTGGATATATTAATAGCCTTTCAGTAAGTTTGTTAAAGTAATAATATTAGTACTGGATCCATAAGAATTGACAAAGGTATATAAAAGTGATTTTTTTCTTAGCTTCCTATGACAGTGAACCAGATGTTGCTATAGCTTACAGCAGACTTTCAAATCTGGAGACGTAGGTTTAGAAACCTGCTGTAGTTTCACAAATGAAATGCATTGGCTCCTATTAATTAGTCCTTTGATACATGTCCTGGGATGTGTATCCTTATCACAAAACCACTGTATTGTGTAAGGATGGTAGAGGTAAGCCCCAGTAATTGAATAACTGTAGTGCTTCCAGTGAGGTGTACAGAGAATCTTTTATAGCTGTACAAGCACTCTGTAGCAGCGATTATTGTTTTGTTCATAATTTATACACTGTCTAGCAGTTATTTTCCACTAGGGTGCTGTGATATTATGGGGTGTTACAAGTTCCTTTTAAGGGTGCCACAGGATGCTTTGCAGTATTATCATTGTTAGGTGTGCAAACACTTACTCATGATTAACAAGATAGGCCCAGAGATTTCAAAAAGGAATCCATAGTGTCAGAAACATTGTGACCTGTTGGGGTCTTTCTGGGTTCTTTGAAACAGCAGAATTGCTCTACTATTTTTCCATACATAGAGAACTAGCATTCTCTAAGGAGTGCCTTGAGTCTGAAAAGGCTGACAGCAGTACATATCAATAATAATAGTAGCAGTAAACAGCAGTCCTATCCTGAAGACTGTGAAATCTAGTGTAAAGTGTGGTGGTGAGTGTACAGCATGGCAGCTGGAATTGGAGATGTGCCAAACTCATTTCCTATGAAGGGCTATCAGGAATCCATTTGATGTGAAGAGCTTTTGATCTGCTGAGCTGGGCAGTATTTAAACTGGTGGTCTGCAAAGAAAAGCCTGTTTTAGCTCATCAGCAATGCTCCAAGTCCTCATCAAACATTAGTATTACACCTTGAAGTATGACACTTTCTGATCTTTTGAGAGTGTGCTTAAAAAAGGGTGTGCCATTTCCTGGACACTTCCTTGCTCACATTAAATGAAAGGGAGAGTTTCCATTACCCAAATTCGACTAATAAAATGCAACAGCAAATCAAAAATTCAAATTGACTTCTAAATGAGATATTTTGTTCTATAACTAGAAACGCAGTGCTTTCATCCTAACGATAAGTTTGGAGTCTTTACACCAGTTCTTATACAGACGTGTTTCGTTTTCATGTCTGTACAAATTATCAATACGATATCAACCCCCAACCTTCGTATCTACAGCTCTAGGAGGGAGTGTGGATTCTATTGCCTATTGTGTAGATATACCTCTGTAGGATGACATAACACTGGGGCGGAGCCAGAGGGGTACAGTAGTGCAGTAAAAAGTCATGGCTCACCTACATTTTAAAACCAACTGTCTGGCAATGGCAGCAGAATTCCTATTCAACAATGGGGGAGTCAGTTGACTTAATTGCTCATTATAATCTACGTCATTTCTTCTACAGTTCTGCTGTCTCTTACCTGCTTCTGGTAATGTAGCTCCTATTTCACAGTGCTGTGGGCTGTTTTTAATTCAAGCTGAAAATGTGTGGAAATGTCAACTCAGGTGAATGTTAATTCAGTTGTGGAAATAACTTCCAGTGAAGTATTAGATACACTGTCAAGATGCTCATGAAGGCTAGATTTTGTTTCATGAATCTGAACAAGAGATGTGCATTTAATTCTAATGATTATTTTTTAAATCAACATATTTTGATTACTTTTTGTCTAGTTTGTTTTGTTTTTATACGTGATGTATGATATAGCAAAATAATGCACATTCCTATAAACTTAAACTTGCTTTTGCTTCAATCTTAAACTGAACACTATAGTCCTAGGTTATTAGTAAAGCTTCCAGTTTCTTTTTAATTAGAGAAAAATGTGTTGTGTTGCATGTAATAATATACCATACTATCTGCACCCCTTTTTTCAAAATACTATGCACATGCACAACTTGCACGCATTTTTTAGTTACACAAGAATTTTGGAAACTTGTTGAATCCTGGGCATCAGAATTCTTTTTGTCAGTTCCTTGTTCTGGAAGAATAATGTGAATGTACTAAAAATTCTGTTGGAGTCATTTGGAAAGGTTTGATGCAAAATTTCTGAATATAAAAGAGTGATCATCTGGTGGCCCGTGTGGCATGTGGCCTGTGAGGGGTTAAGTTGCTGCTCATGGCATTCTGACCCAGCTGCTGCTGCTGCTTCCCCCATTGTGTCAAGTGCAGCAATAGGCAAGGCTCTGGGCTCTCCCTCCTTCTGACTTCCACTTCCTGTTTCTGCTCCAGGGGCCAGGGTGGAGAAGTACGGCCTGCAGTACAAGGAGACCCCTTGACCTGGAATGCCTACATAGCATGGTGCAGTGCAGCAGTGGAGCTTGCAGCCAGGGAACAGGGGATGAAGTTAGGGTATCTCATGTAGTGGAGGTGAGAGTGTCTGCATGTGCCCTGCTGGGGGGGGTGGGGAGGGGGGCATGCAGCCAGATTAAGCCAGTGTAGAACTGGATCCATGGACTGATGCCCTCCCTCCCCACCCTGCACAGACTTCACACAGGATCTGTCCTGTGGACTGACCCTGTACCAGTCATCCAGCCCATGAGGCCAGAAGGTTAGGTTAGGTGCCATTAGGTTAAGAGTTTAATTTTTCATGCCCCTTTTGAAATTCAGTGCCACAAAGTTGCTGAGGCTTGGCTTGTTTATATTATAGATCTGGTTTTAATCTTCACTTCAATTTGAAGTGATCTTATACAGATTCTCAGTTACTTCAGTTGTGGAACTGGTGAATGATAATTACCTCACAATATATGAAAACTTGGCTCAGGATAATGGTAGTAAAGGGTAGAAAAATATTAGTGACAATCAGGAGAAGAGCTGGGCCAGGAAGTCATAGTCTGTAGGTTCAAATCTTGTTGGAACCACTAGCTGGCTGCTACCTCCTGGGAAAAGGGAAGAAGTCATGCCTGTCTTTGATACATGATTCTATCTATGCTTTTATTGAGCCATATTATACAGGCCTTCAGTTTGTAAGGGTCAAGTATTTGGGCTTCATTTTTGTAGCAGAAGATATCATTACTCTCTCAAGCGTATACTTCTTATGAGATTGTGTGTATTTTATGTGTAGCCCTTCACATAGGCCAAGTACAGAAAGTCAAAAAGCCCAAGGCAGAAACAATTCCATCTTCTCAAATTCTCTAAGCTGCACAGATTGAACTGACTTTGCAGTTGGGAAAGGCAGTGCCTGCACTGACCCAAGCTAGAAAGTGGGGGCCGCTACAGCATGCCTCCCAGCCTGCCAGGCATTGCTGAGCCCAGCCAGCCAAACTAAACCCAGCCTAACTGGTTACCTAGCACACCCCCCAAGCCCCTGCTGTCTCCCTATGGGGGGTGGGAGGACCCCCATCCAGGTGCAAGCCCCTATAGCCCAGGGTCTGCCCATGAGGGGGAGCCCAGGGTCTGCCTCAGGGGGTTTCCCCTGGAACTCTTGGGATCCCCCAAGCCCTGGTCTCCCCTGCTGTGGGAATCTGGGGGATTTCCTCCTCTCCCACTCACCCACACAGTTTAGCTGATGCTCAGCCCACCTCTGCAGGTGGGAGGGGGGAAGCACTCCCCCATCCCTGCAGTTGGAGGGCGGCTCCCATGGGGGGGCACCTCAGGGTGTTTCCCCTGGCCAACCCAGAGTCCCCCTTTCCCCTCCTACCCCTCCAAGATGACAGGGACGGGCAGGATGCAGGCTAGGAAGCAGCAGCTTTGCTGCCTCAGTGGGGTTGGCCTGGCTTGGCTGGAACAGACATTGAGGCTGAGGCTAGCCTGCCCGCCATGAAAGGTAGGGTTGGGGGAGGTGCAAGGCATGCTGGGATGCAAGGGAATTGGACCTAGCTTAAGTCAGGAAGTGATCTGAAACAGAAGTTCAATAGACTGGTTTAACTTAAATTAGTTAAGTCTGATACTGCATCCAACCAGGTCTATTTTAAACTGGGTTCGGCCATTTTGAAACTGGTCCATGTGCACTGAAATTCTGTTCTGTTACAGGTTTAAACTGGTTTCCAATCATTTATACTGGTTTACATGTAATTTCTATCCATAGCCATAGTGTTGCATGTGGTGCCTGATTTTTTAATATGTTTCAGAGACGGATAACAAATGATAAATTAAACATTCCTAATGTAAACTGGTGATGTTTTCGAGATTCTTGAGAAAGATTCAATTATATTTTGTGTTTGACAAAAGATTGTTCTTCAGGCCTGTTCAAAGTGCTAAAACCAGTCCTAGTTTGAATGGAGACTTGCTCTGAAGTACAACACATCTGTAACCATTGTTAATAAGGACAAGATTTTAATTTACTGTATCGTGTGGGTGCACAGGTGGAAGAAGAAGATGTAAGACAGGGATTTATTAGCCCTAAGTGCCTAGGGTAATAAAGAGTCCTGTATTCTGCATCTGGAGAATCCCAAGCTTTTGAAAAATAAAGGGCTGGCTTCTCAGCTGGCATAATCCACCTAGCTCATTTGACTTCAATACAGCCACGCTGATTTACGTCATCTGAGGTGTAAGTCTCATTTTAAAATTTTTCTGAGTTTTGCAAGGAAGGCCACACTTTGCATCTGTCTTTTTAAAACAAAAAAATCATGTAAATCTTGTCCCCATCTAGACTCATCAAACATACTGTTGAGTTTGATAGTCCTATCATATTTAAGCTACATATATTGTTGCTTTAATGCATTCCCTCACTACTTTGATAAAAGCCTTAAGATGCTGCCACTAGTCCTTTGATGTTTCCTTCTGATGTTACAGAATCTCTCTTCTTTTTTTTTTCTCTCTCTGCCAAAAATTCTGTTTTGCATAAACATGAGCAGGGAAGACATTTCTAGTTACGGGTAGAAACATAACATTTTATCAATAAAAGGACAAAACCCAGGTAATATAGACTTTTATGTGTTTTTGTTAAGCTCTCATAGATCAAGAAAATGTCCCATGTGGCTGTTTACACTGTGTATATGGCAAGAATGTATCATTAATACTAAATTAAACATTAACATTGTCAATGTATTTTCCTACAGTGCTGCATCTAATTCCCAGTAATATGTATGAAAATTATGTCTAGGTGTTTGAAAAAACAGACCTTTATTGCTTGTGAGTTAAGAGTTTGCTTCTTGATCTGGTCTTCTATAAACCTATATCTTCTTCTCAAACTATAATTAAGGATTGATTTATTGTTAAAATTGAGGCTAAACTCAATATTGGCATGGCATATATTAGCCTCTAAACAGTATTTTTATCTTGAGGGGGAAAAAAAACTTATTAGACCATTTTAATGTTTGTAAGTAAAAATATCAGGAAATAACTATTTTATTATTAGTGATTACTGTTGGAATGTCTGCAGATGAAGATCAAGCTCCCATTGTTCTGAACACTGCAAAACCACAGTTTGCTGCTCCAATGAATTTGCAATCTGAATAGATTTGAAAAAAGGTGGAAAAAAGGGAATTTTATTATTATTATTATTTCCATTTAACAAATGGGAACCTGAGGCATAGATGGCTCCTATAGATGTGCAGCAAGACTGCTCTGATGTGCTGTAAATCCAGCACATTGAAGCAGATTCGATTAATTGGGTGTGCTGGAGCACAGAAATTAACACACTCCAGCAGCTTCTAGCATCACGTGCATCAGTGTCCCCACACTCAAAAATGGTGGTGGCACGTTTTAAACTAAAACTTGTTCAATAAGCTTTCGTTCAAAGCACCCTGCTGTAATTTTTCAGCGTGGGGACACTGATACACATGACACTTGGGCACTTTTAATTAAATCAGCTTGCTAATTAAAGCCTCCTCCCAGCTCACCTCCCAGAGCACACCTATAAATGCCCAGAAAGAGTTAGGGTGAAGTTACATGTTATACTCAGACCATGCTAAGGGTACTTAAAATACGAGCTTCTGCACATTAAAGCTCTTTATGCCAAGTGCCCTCTGAACACCTCAATTACACTACTTTGGGTGAGGGTTAATTTTGGGCCATACTACCTAGCTCAGGGGCAGGCAATTATTTTGGGCAGAGGGCCGCTTACTGAGTTTTGGCAAGTCATTGAGAGGTGCATGACAGGCAGCTTGGGGCAGATAAATATTAATTTTTTTTAGGGGCCCTGCGAGCCAGATAGAATGGCCTGGCAGGTTGCATCTGGCCCCCAGGCCGCATTTTGCCCACCCCTGACCTAGCCTATGTTAAGAGGGAAAATGAGCAGTTTGCAGTCCTCCAGCATCCCAAGATGCACTGCTCCCAGCCTCCGTCCACCTTGTTCCCAGAGCAGAGATAGAACCTGGTTGTCCTGGATCCTAGCAACACCCCTGCTTGGGTCATCCTAGCCACCCCTCTAGTAGTAAGTCAGAGCTATGCAAGCAAGACATGGTATTAACTCTTAACATACAACTGCTCATAGACCATTCTAACTTCATCATGGTTTAGCATGTCACAGATTTAGTATGGCCTAAGTATAACATAACTTCACCCTAAGCGACTTACCCAAAATTGCACAAGAAATATGTGACAGTCAGGGATTGAAGACGCACACACCTCCTGAATCCCAGTCATGTTGAATTAAGCATGAATTTACCAGTAAGTGTTGTAAAAAGGATTTTTTTCTTAGGAACGGCATGACATATTACTGTAAGTAATTCTTACACTATTTCTGAAGACAATACAGAACTGCAGCCTAGTCTAGTGACCGAAGAATGCAGAATTAAATCAAGAACTTCCATTTTATAATTCATGCATTTGTGTATCATTGGGTTAGTCAAATTCCTTATTGATTTATTTGAGAATAAGATTAAAACAAACATACTATTACACAATATCATTTTAGGTTGAGATTTTGAAGTATGTCTAAAAGATTTATTGTTCAACTCCCATATTGGTTATTGAGTAAACCATAAATGGTCATCTTCTTTATATGCAGGTCTCTGCTTTGACCCTTTGAATGCAGATCATGTTCCTCTGGCTTCCTCTCCTGCTCATCCTCCAGGCAATTGAAAGTTCTGGACCCTAGATTCTGAAGACTTTTCCTTACCGTGTGAAGATTTTGACTTTCACTAGCCAGTGAAATTAGTGGGATGTTTTCAGTGGTAGACCTCTTACCCAAAGGATAAGGGAGCAGCCACATACTACAGCCCTTACTGCCTTCATACACAGGGCTAAGGGGTGTAGGAAAGAGTGCATTAGATTAGTCTTATCTGGATAACAGGCCTAGAACATAAGTTAGGGATAGTAATAGCCACTCTTGATCTTTCTTATAACATGGGTCTCATGCCAACATCTAAATCCTAATACCAATGCACAGTTGTGTTCTACTGGAACAAGAGGCACATCTCTGCACATTATGGATCTACTCTGTAGCTGCAGTATCTGTAGGGATTCTTTTGTCCTTCACCAACCAAAGTATGGTCAGTGCACTTAGACCTGACAGCTCCTCTCTAAGCCCACCTCCAGGACTCTCTGGCATCATGACATTCATTGGGCCCACTACCGAGCAGTTCTATACTACACAAGGGGTTTGGTTGGTGTTTTAGTATGCCACTTCTATACCTCTCACATAATAAAACTGCAGGCAGGGTCCTCTGCTCACGCTAGAGGGCACAGAAGGATTTGCCTCTGAGATGACAGTCAAAGGGAGCTTCAAATTCTTCATTTGTCTTTCCGTTGACTACCTGAAACTGATCACCAGAAGATTACTAACCACAGCAAAAAGGCTGTTTTTAAGCCATGAGATGGTCAAAATCCTCACTGACTTCAGCATCATTCTTTTAATAGCTTTGTAAGACCTTTCTTATGCTAGTCATTTCATTCCAACTAAACCAGCTTAAATACTTGTGCTGGACGCAATATTTTCCGCAAATAACACTTTGAGCTGAACATAGAAATTGCACAAGTCGTGAATTTCAATGTGCAATTAATAAACTCTTTCAGTTGTTTGTGTGATTTATTTATTTACGACTCCCATACAAGACTGCCAGTTATTATCATTTTTTCCCTTTTGCCAAATCTGGTTATGGATTCTTAACATGTCTTTCTACTTTTCTTGCTACTGGCACCTGACCTATCCCAGGCAATCCACACTCTTCACTCTCATGATAGAGAGAAGAAATATAGATCACGTCTATCTTCCAGCATTACCATCTTCATTGCAATATTTCTTTCTTTACAGCTTACGTAGTCCCCATAAACTGATTTTGCTTATTATTTGGTTTTCATTGTGAAAGCAAACATACATTATCCCCGTTTCACTTTCCAGTTTCATCCCCTGTGTTTTCTTGGTTAAATACCTTTTGGTTTTGTTTTAAAAATATCCTGGCTAATAATACAAAGATATCCAAAAATACATTTACAAGTAAAGGTGGAATTTGATGCTCATGATTTTTGGTCCTCCAGAAGCTCTTTATTAAGCCTCTTTTCATCTCATCTCTTTAGGTTGGATTAACTAATGTCCATGGTTCCAGATTCTAGTTATTTTTCTCTATATTCTTTTCTTCTGTTGGAATTGTCAAACGTGATTTTGGTCTTCTGTATATTCATCATGAGTCAACATTTCCTACTCCTTCATACTGAAATTTCTGATCATTGCTTCAAAACTTTCCAGCAAATATGATAATATCATCTGCAAATCAAAGGTGACTCAGGTACTTTCCATTGATATTGCTACACATTTCTTCTATTCAGGGTTTATGAAGACCTTCCTCAGGCAGAAGGTGAAGTGTTTTGGTGAGAGAGTTCAACGTGCTCTATTCACTCGCCTTGTCAAACGTAACTGTCAACTCAACTGCACTAAAATGTTTTTGAAGACAGAAAAATCTACAGTAATGTGAACTGAACCTTTGGAAATGAAAATGAAACTTTAGTAGTTAACATGAAAGTCTTGCTTCAGGAATTGAAAATGTGGGTAAAATTTAGCTGGGCTGAAAACTGGAGCATTAATGTGACATACTGAATTCTTACACTGGAAATTCAGATTTGGGAGTGACAATGGAAATTTTGCACTTCAAATTAGTGGCATGTCTATGGGAAAAGTAGTCTTGCACTATATTTGGAGGATTTGTGCATATTGTGCAAATACAACTAGGACAGAGGAATCTACAGTAGAAAAATAAGGAGGGGAAAAATCTGCAGAACAAAGAATGGTACCTATTAAAATCTGGGGCCAGTTCTCCTCACAGTTATGCTTCATACATTCTGGCAAGTATGTACTCTCCCTAGTAATATTTTCTTTATATAAGTAATATAATATATATATAGAGAGAGATAGTATTACGTAATATATAATAATAATAATAGATATATAAAAGGAAAACGAATGTAATCAATTATGGAGGAGCAAATTACTTAAGAACAGTGAGGTGTACACTGAACTGGGTTGAGGATGTTTCTAATGCTTGAGGGACTATTAATCTTAATGCAGAGGAAGCTGATCCATTCTAGATAAGAATAATAATATATTGTACTAATATGAATACTGAATCCTATCCGGGTGTTTATCTTTGTTCTCTTTGCAAGGAAGTAGTGGTGACAGAGCAATAAAGTGATTAAAGGAAACCACTAACATGACCATACCATTATCCTGTAGGCTCACTGCAGCATTGATTCTTCAGTTAATAATACACTAAAGACACAGATAGGCTTTTTTCCCTTAAAAGTGCTGTTTCATTTCTTCTTTTTAACTGAAATTCCAGCTAGTATTCAGG
>NW_017729022.1:1871016-1888551 GCF_001723915.1 Gavialis gangeticus
AAACTTTCCAGCAAATATGATAATATCATCTGCAAATCAAAGGTGACTCAGGTACTTTCCATTGATATTGCTACACATTTCTTCTATTCAGGGTTTATGAAGACCTTCCTCAGGCAGAAGGTGAAGTGTTTTGGTGAGAGAGTTCAACGTGCTCTATTCACTCGCCTTGTCAAACGTAACTGTCAACTCAACTGCACTAAAATGTTTTTGAAGACAGAAAAATCTACAGTAATGTGAACTGAACCTTTGGAAATGAAAATGAAACTTTAGTAGTTAACATGAAAGTCTTGCTTCAGGAATTGAAAATGTGGGTAAAATTTAGCTGGGCTGAAAACTGGAGCATTAATGTGACATACTGAATTCTTACACTGGAAATTCAGATTTGGGAGTGACAATGGAAATTTTGCACTTCAAATTAGTGGCATGTCTATGGGAAAAGTAGTCTTGCACTATATTTGGAGGATTTGTGCATATTGTGCAAATACAACTAGGACAGAGGAATCTACAGTAGAAAAATAAGGAGGGGAAAAATCTGCAGAACAAAGAATGGTACCTATTAAAATCTGGGGCCAGTTCTCCTCACAGTTATGCTTCATACATTCTGGCAAGTATGTACTCTCCCTAGTAATATTTTCTTTATATAAGTAATATAATATATATATAGAGAGAGATAGTATTACGTAATATATAATAATAATAATAGATATATAAAAGGAAAACGAATGTAATCAATTATGGAGGAGCAAATTACTTAAGAACAGTGAGGTGTACACTGAACTGGGTTGAGGATGTTTCTAATGCTTGAGGGACTATTAATCTTAATGCAGAGGAAGCTGATCCATTCTAGATAAGAATAATAATATATTGTACTAATATGAATACTGAATCCTATCCGGGTGTTTATCTTTGTTCTCTTTGCAAGGAAGTAGTGGTGACAGAGCAATAAAGTGATTAAAGGAAACCACTAACATGACCATACCATTATCCTGTAGGCTCACTGCAGCATTGATTCTTCAGTTAATAATACACTAAAGACACAGATAGGCTTTTTTCCCTTAAAAGTGCTGTTTCATTTCTTCTTTTTAACTGAAATTCCAGCTAGTATTCAGGAAATACCCTAATGCACCACTTCTCTTTTCTCTTCCGTCAACTAACTGGATTTGCACAAAACATACTATACATTATTTATGATCAGCTACTTTATGGTCTTCTCTTCTCCCTAGTAAGCTGCTTGTGTTCCGGTAACTGGAATGTGAGAGTTGGTGCTGCTTTGTAGAGGTGATAAAACTGATAGAAATCCAGTCACTACTGGTAGGTAACTAAGCTGGCAAGTCAATATTTCTGCACTTTACCATAGTGATGAAAAGCAACCTAATCAATTCTTGCTCTATATTGCATGTTTAACTTAATCACAGTTTATCTGCTATTAAATTGGATCGAAAAGGATACATACTGCATTTTTTTCCATACTGTGGCTTACTAATACTGCTGCTAACTCATTCAGCAATTTTACCCTGTTTTACACTGAATTCTTTGTTTGCTGTGACAACTTGTGACATTCCTTTATTGTCACACCAGATATAACGACTAAAAAGTAAAATAGAAGTCAGACCAAAGGCATAAGTATCCACAGACCTATTAACAGTGTGTTTCTTTTTTCATGACGATTTAATTTTAAACGTTTGTTTTACCTCATAACAGTTAAGTTATATTACTCTAGAAAGAGCCTATGCATGATTTCATATGTAGTTTCCTTTTTTTTTAAAGCTGGATCTGTCTGCTTTTTTCTTTAATTATATTTAGAAACAAGCCCTTTTCACTGAGGTAAATAACTGGAAATTATTTTCTGTGCAATTCTACATTTATAGCTTGTACAAGGTTTTTTCCCATCAGGACTACTGTATTTGTAAGATGTAGTAAGTTGCCTTATACTGTTCTGTATGCCTTAGAATTAATATGCCTAATAATAAGTTATGCATAATAATACTTAATTCCTTATTGACATAAAATTACTCTTAAAATTAAATGGGAGTTTCATCTGCTTAAAGGCAGTGGGATTGGTATTTTTATTTCCTTTTTGGCTGATTGAAATATTCTTATATAAGTAGATATAATGACTGAAAGCTGGTGAATTGTAAATTGACAATCAAGAAAACTACCTTTGAGATTGATAGGGAAATGTGTCCATATGCTAATAATAGCACCCAGTCCTGCAGTTCCTTACTGTTGTGGAGTTGTGCTTCCTCACACCATTGTCCTCTGTACAGAGTATATTCATGTAAGTAAATGTACATCATGCCCAGCTCTGGACATAAATGATTTGAAGTAAAATCACAAAACCAAATGCTATTTTGAGGTCAGTTTGCCTTTTAAATCTGTTTTATGATGCTTGTGGAACTCAGTAAGCTAAAAAAGATAGTTTTGTTTTCAAATGGTTTATTTGCATTGGAGACGGAACTGAAAGTTTGATGTGTTGCACATTAGGAAGATTCTAAAAGATATATTTTTTTCTTAGCTAATTGAATGGCCACTAAATTGGACATGTAATCAATTAAGATTTGTCAAAATATATGTTGCATGTCAAAATAATTTGTTTAGTTTACTGTGAAGAGTACTGATTTATACTATTCTAGTGGGATTTCTAGTAAAAGTAGAATATAGCAAAAATGAGTTTTGTGGTGTTTACAGTTCCAGCACCAAAATTTTTCTTTCTACATTCTGAGCTCCCAGTCACTTAAATGCACTTAAATATAGGATATTCAGATTGGCATAAGTATGAATGCTACCTTTTTCCAGATTCTGACCAGAAAAGTACAACTTCAGGACAGATGCACACACAATGAACGAACTCTTATGAAGCAGCAGGTTATGTAAGTTTAACTTGCAACTTCTGCTCCCACAGTGGGTACTTTTATTAGTGTTGAAGGTCTTTATTTGACTGGAGGCATTAACAAGTAATAAGACAAACCAATTTCAGAAATGGTCAAATTAAGGGTTACTTAGCTCCTTCACTCGAATGCTACTTTTCATGTATCCACAGTATAAATATGATGCTCTAGAATTGTAATGCCAAGAAAAAATCAACACAATTTTGTGTAACACTCAATGAATAATGTTAATAACACACAAAGAAGAATCTAAGGACTCAATTTTATTTCTATATTATGAAACAATGATACTTAATAGTAAATAAATGTGTTGCATGAGCTAATGAGAAAAGTTGAGTGATCAAGAGAATAATTTTATTCCAGTAACATTTAGAACTTCAGTAAGGTATCAGAAATATGCTGGAGAGAATAGAGGCCACATCTTTGTCATTCATAGCCATAAAACACTGGGAGTAGAAACTGTTTAGCAACTGTTACATTTGCCTGTTGACTGCTCATAATTATTATATGCTATTTTCTTTTTCTGCTCCATCCTAGTACCTGTGGTTGTCCACTAGTATTTTGATGGAAATATCACTTATCTATATTAGCTATTCCAGTTTGCTCCTGTACTGTGAAGCCGCACTTCATGGACCAGATCCTGAGTTGATGTAAACTGTTGTAGCTCTACTCATCTCATGGGTACACTGCCAATTAACACCAGCTCAGGATTTGGCTGCAAGATGCTTACTTTGCCCATAATCCTTTACAATACTTTCTATGGATTAGTAAAAGAAAGTAGAATCCAAGAATGCAACATGCTGAAGGCAGGCTAAAAACATTTTGTATTGTATTGTATTGGTTTGGATATTTATGTAAGGAAAGATCAATTTTGAGATGTATCACCAACAATCCTTACTGCTGCTGTTAAGGATTCTTGATCAAACAGCCAATTTCCTTGCTAAGGAACAGTCAACTCAGCACTATCATTTGACAGTGTTGAAAACTGGTGATGGTGGTGGTTGTTTTATATTTTGTTCTACTAACAACCATATACATAATGACAGTGAATGTCTCCCTTGTGGTAGGTGCAGTATAAACATGCAGGACAGCCTATATCTGCCCCAAAACAACTTCCATTTCAAAAGGACAAGTTCTCACATTCCCATGAGACCATCATATTTGCTTGGGAGTCTTCCGTTACTTTTGAAGTCTTTTTTGTTTACAGAAGCTAAAAATATTCATGATCATGTTGTATATGTCATTAAAAAATGAAGCACAACATAGTCATGACCATCTATCATGTGATGGTATCAGAACTTCATTACACCTAATCTGTGTTTATAATGATATAGTATTCAGTAATAAATATGTAGGAATTGTGTTGTTTTAAAGGTAGTGCACAAAGTTATAATTTAGTTTCTTCTTTTTCTTGGTTCAGGAAGACAGTACACACAGAGGTCAATAATAAATAATACCACCATCTGGTGGTGATATTGCAAACCAATTCTTTAGCAAGCTAAACATTCAACTATGTTACATATACGTTTTCACAAACAGGTTCCAGAGTTTTGTGCAATTCCTTATGAATTCTCATATGTGAAAAATTTTGCATTACACCACTAGATGAGATTCTTCATCTGACTTCACTAAGGATAATTCCTCATTTATACCAGAGTAAATGAAATTAGAGTCAAGCCTATTACGCCCTGCTTTTCTCCTGTAGTCTCTTCCTGGCACACAGAAATACAGATAGTTTCTTGCAACTAAAGTTGTTCTTGCTGATAACTTGGACTGAGAAGGCAATCTTGGCTACTGATATTAAGAGAAAAGAAGGAAAGGTTGTAAGGAAACACAAACTTGAACACAGTAAGATCCAGAGTAATATTTCTGTCACTACTTTTCTTGAACACCATGAGGAAATTAATCTCTTTTCAACATCTTGGATTTGGCCTGCTGAAAGTGACTGAATAGAATAGCAGACAATATTATCTCCCTTGCATCTCAAACAATAGACTCATTGCTCTTTGAGTTACCCCAAAGAAAGATATGACCAAAGTAAGAACTGATGCTTCTTTTCGCTGCTTACCCATGGTCCCTTGAGCTAACATCTTGGTTTGTCTTGGGTTTTTTTGGTTTTGTTTTTTGCAGCTCCCAAAGTTTAAAAGATTTGTGTGAAAAAGCCTGACTATCTGTCACATGAAAAACGATGAAGAATTCAGTATTGAGTCCTTTTTTTTTAAACATTGAACAAGGGATTTTATTAGACTAAGGAAAACACTGTTCTGCAAAAGCAACTTTCTCTCTCTGCTCCACTGCATAGTGTTTTTTTCTTTTAACTTTTTTCCAGACCCCCTCCCCACTGACTTTCTGATATTAATTTAAAGAACCAGTACACACATTCTCATAATTCTCTCTGAAGCTTCTCCCACAAATTAATTTCTGTTTCACTCATAATGTCCAAAAGTGTAAGTTTCCATAATGCAATTCTTTCTTGCATGATTTGATCAGGTGTCGATTAGTTGCTCATCTTGTTTTAACAATAAATAAGTATGAATGCAAAAACCACCCTTTCACATTTCCCATGTTGTCTACAAAGTTCTCTGAATTCTAGTTTTTACAACAGACATTTTTTGTTGTGTGATTTTTTTTGTTATAATATTCTAGATCTGTGAATAAAACACTTACCTTACTTCTGGTATTTTATGTTGCAGCTTTGCAATTGCTGCAGTAGTCAAATAAGGATATTTTTTAATACAGCTATTTTGTTTTTATTGTGATAACCTAGCAAAATGAAGTAGTTACAGGTCTCAGTTGAATGAACTTAATTAAAACCAGATAATAATTTTTTTTCATGTTCAAAAAATACCTAATATGGGTAGTAAAATCTTAAGGTTTCATGAAGAGTTTGCTACCTATACTTCAGTTAGTGGCACCTTGACACTATTGGGACAATTCATGGAAATGAATGATATTAAGTGAGTTACGGTATCAAAATCTGGCTTTTCCTTTCTACAGACAGCTGTGTCTGGTTCCTCTCCACTCAGCAGTTGTAAGGAACACAGTTGTCAGTCCCTTTAATAATATCAGCAATAAGGTGCCTTACAAGCCACTGTTCATTGTGATTAAGGACTTCTAAATTTGTTCCATAATTTGACTGTGATACCTTGGTGTGCTTGCATCACCCTATTAATTGTACCATTTGGTCTTGCTCCTTTTTTATATTTGAGTTCCAATCTTTAATGTAAATCAAAGATAAGCTTTGTAAAAATTACTCCAGTAGCCTGAATTTTTTTAAACTTACATTTGTGGGACCCATTCTATGATCACATGGCTTACTTTAAGCCCTGTGCTTATAGGTTGGATCCCACTTGCACAGACATTTGGCAGTGCTGGGAGCTGTGCTTGGGAACCCAAATCTAAGTAGCTTGGGGTGGGTGCAGAGGCAGGTGGGATGGGGGTGGGCTAGTGGGTGTATGGGAAGGTTGGCAGGATTGGGGTGGGGGGCTGGTGGGTTTGTGTGGGGGAGATTGGTAGGTCCATAGGTAGGGTCAGAGACTACCCTAGCAGGGTGTGGGACCCGGGACAAATCAGCCTGTGTGGGGGCAAGCCTGGGGCAGTAGCTCACCCCCACCCCGATCCCATGTGCCCTGGATATGAAGAAGCCGGTGGTGGCGGCTGGGTGGGGGGAGGGAGGTGGTGAGCAGCTGGATGTGAAGCCAGTGGTGGGAGGGGTGGCAAGCAGCCAGATGTGAAGCACTAGGCGGGCCCTGCAGGAGGGGTCATGGCTGCTCCGCCGAAGGTGGTCACCCCAATTCACACCCCCCCCCGGGACAGCCCTGGGTAGGGTTGTCCATCTGGGGGTTGGAGGATCAGGGGGCTAAAAATAGTCTGGTCAAAGTGTGGTGGGAGGTAGGAATAGGGCATCCCTGGGTTTGGGGTAAGTAGCTGGGCTTTCTCAGCCCCAGGGCTGTACTCTGAACATGTAGAGACAATCAGTAGATCACATTAACCCAATCCCAATTCACTTCCACAGATGAACTAAGGTAGATCAGGCTGAATATTTTTTTTTTACCTGATCTAACCTCCTCAAATATCTGTAGAGATTGACACTTAGATTGACTTAACTATAGTTAGGTTGATCTAAATGCAATTTCTCCACATACCTTTAGACTCAATGTTTTTACATTTGTAAGTCCTTTTGACTGAAGGATTTATTTTCAAACAACAAAAAGGACTGCACAGTAACAGAAACTTACATTTTAAAATGTGACAAGCTGGCCTTAAAGCCTTAGGGCTTCTTTCCCAAAAGCCAGAATCAGATGGCTTTGGCAAAGGAGCCATAAGACGCATGTATATCCTGACTACATGGGTTCAATTAAGGAGCTCAAAGTCTCAACAGTATGTCAGTGCAATTGCGACTATATGCTTTGATGACACCCCTGTTGTTGTATAGTCCTGATCTTTTTGTGTGAACAATGATGTTAACACCAAAAATAGAGGAAGGAAAGGAATGAGTTCAACCAAGGCTGCATGAATGTTAACAAACATAAACATGGGGGAATGCTGTCATTTGTTGCCCATACATCTTAAAAATAACTTGTAAGGAAATAGCCACCTCTAAAATGTTGCCTCTAAGAGTTATACTTATGTGTATTACCAGTATGTAAAGACTTTCTGTCCATGATGTAGTAGTAAGGGTTAACTCCTTTCCTGAGGGCTGACATGATTGCATTGACAGGAAGTTGTCAGCCATCTTGTGTGATTGCAATAAAGCCCTTTTGAGAGCAAGAAGTCTCCTTGCCTTCCTGAGCTATGAGATAGTACATATGAGACAGCAGATATTCTACGTATGCATTTGTTTTCATCTCTTAGAAATCTTCCTGATGTAACACTATCATTTGAATGGTCTTTTGTCATTGAAGTGCCCCTTCTCTACTTCATTTCAACTGCCAGTTTGCTAAACCACTTACTCCTTTAGCTCCAGCTGTGTCTGCTTGAACTTATTCCAGTTCTCTGTCAGCTAACTTGAATTTCACAAAACTGAAAATAATTTCATTGTAAAAAAATTCTGCAGTGATTATTGCATCCTACTCTGTCCTTATCTTGCAAGATGGTTGGAGTGCAGTGAGTCCTGGTAGATGCATTCTTAGTATCTGAGTTACTCTGCTTGGGAAGTAAAGCCACTCCCACAGAAGTTTGCAGGACTCGCAACCTGTTCGTCCTCTTTATTTTCAGGTTTTATTCAGGCAGACCAAAAGACATTTCTGGGTGTGTTTAGCCAGTTGGACAAACCCTGGAACTGATGTTATTTATAAAGCAGAATTTGCTTCATAAGTTTGTTAACCAGTCTGGAAAATCTTGTTAGTTTGTTTTCAATTAGATTTCTAAGAATTTTATTGTTGAAAATGTACTACTTAAAAGGTTTCTCCCCCAAACTCTCTTTGAGTCCAGTAGGAAGAGGACAAGGTCAAAATATGAACATCTAGGAAATAGGTGGTTAGAAGAAAATACTGTAGCTTAAGATCCTGATTCAGGAAAGAACTTTGTGTATTTAACTCAATCCCTATTTAAGAAAGCATTGGTTTCAATAAGACTTAATATATTTAACTGTATTTCTCCTATGATAGAAATAAACACCTGATTATTATAACCACAATATAACTCAATCTGATATTTCAAACTCTTGGTTCAATCCTCATCAGCAGCTTTGTATTACACAATTATCTGTTTTTTAGTTAAAAAAGTGTTCCCTGGGTATTGTAATTATTTAAACATTAAATCTTACATTTTCTATTGTGTTTGAGATCAACACAAATACCCTATACACTTCTCATAAGAACGTACATAATAAAATTAATGTAAGGATTTATTATTTTAGTTGCTACTGAGCTACAATAACAAATATATGCCTAAAATCATATAGCATTTTTGTATGGGCTAACAGCCATGATAGAGATATGCATTTCCCCCTGCTCTCCCAATATATAACTACCAGCTATTTTAGGATATTGAGATACCAAAATAGAGAAGGCCATAATGATAGCTGAAGACAAGGTCTTTGTAAAAGAACTAAAAATGTTGCTTCTTTAGTCTTTTTGTCCTTGAAAGAACATTCACAACTTCTTGATGACTATGATGTCAAAAGGTTAAACTGGATGAAAAATAGTGCATTAGAGTCACATGAAATTTTTTTTTTAAACTTTAAAGCTATTATATGGCATCAACTAAACATAGTTGTGAATCGCCAGACTGGATGTCTTTTCCTTTGTAATCTCTCTTCATGCATATTAACAAAGAAGGTCTCCATCTAACTAGATCAAAGTTTCAATCAATGCAATTTCACATAAAAAAATAATTACACTGTTTAGCTTATATAATTAATTGACATAGTTACATATACATCTAGACACCAAACATTAAAATGAACAGCAATGTTATTTGGTGATAATTTTTGATGGAATAAAAATACTCTGTTGTTAGCTTTAATTGAAATTTATTTCCAGCATGAAACAGCTTGACAAACACATGCTGTTTCTAATAAAACTTAACAAGTTTAATAAAATGATCAGGACAAATAAGCAATTTTTGTTCAGTGCTGCTAGAAGTTAGGAAAGGCTATTTCATCACAAGATACACTAATGTTTTTAAAGGAAGTTGAAGAACTAACTGAACAAATGTTATAATAGTCCATCTTTCTGCTGTGTTTGTTATTTTAAAATGGAATTGCAGTATCTTTGGGTACTTAGAAAACATTTCAGTAACAAAGAAGTTCTAATTAGGAACTTACTTTCTCATACTACAATTGAAAAACCACATAAAACCTTATAATAACAACAGTTACTCTGAAGTGTTGTATTCACAACTAATGTGATCACATCTGTGTGAAGAATTTTGTATATATAAATACTGGCAGAAATTAGTTTCTGTCACAAGTGGACAACCTTAATGAAGTCCACTGGGTGTCTACTACCCAGAAACTTAATTTCATCCTGGGCGCATCTATATGAGACACTGAATGTGCTGTAGCATCACGTGATAGGAAGTGTGACGAGATGCTACTGTGCAATCAGCATCAGTTAAAAGCTGTTTTGCACAGTCGGTTGCCATCATCATCATGCTGATGATTTTGTAATGGACTTTTCTAGTCTTAACATTAGTTTGCTGAAAATTCAAAATTAGTTTTCCTCAAAGGAAAGGTTGTAAAATCATTTTGTCTGATTTCCTGTGCATCACACACCATTATGTTTCACCCAGCTATGCCTGTGTGCTCAACAAAAGCATAATTTGAATTTGGCTAAAGCAAATCTTTGAGACAGCTGTGCACTCTTGATTTGAATATGACAACCAGAAATGGGCCTCTTTCCCTGGTAACTTGTTTCAGTGTTGTTGATTGTTTCAAATGTTAATTTGTCTGGTTTCAGCTTCTGAGTAGTGGTTCTTCCTATGCCTCTTTTCTGATGAATTAAAGAGTGCTTTCATACCCAGTATTTTCCCCAGGGAGATGCTTATGCATTATAATCATCATGTCTCAATCTTTTTCTTGCTAAGTTAAACATAATTGAGATAATTATGTTTCTCACTATAAGGCATTTTCTCTAGTCCCAAAATTATTTTTGCCTCTTTTTTTCACTCTCTCCAATTTTGCATCAGCTTTCTTAAAATATGGACATCAGAAGTGTGGGAGTTTTATACATGTGCTTCAGGAGGCAGTGAGGCAGGTATTTTAATTAAAGCGGTTCTGAGAGCCACTCTAATTTAAAGCTCCCGGACTGTCATATGTATCAGCATCCCTGCATTGAAAATATGGCCACAGGAACGCTTTAACTCATTCAACGAGCTCTAGTTAAAGTGTCCCCATGGCCATTTTTCAGTGTGGGGATGCTGATTATATGTGATGTGGGAGTCTGCTGGAGCATAGTAATTGCCACTCTCCAGCTGACTTGATTAATTGAGTCTGATTTGATGTGCTGTAATTGCATGTGTATAAGTGCCTGGTGTGCTGTATTTTTCTCAGCCATGCTGTATTCAGAAGTAAAATTAGTATACCCTACTTAACTCATTATGTCCTTGTTTATGAATTCAAAGATCATAGCCCTTTTTGTTGCATCACACTAGATGCTTATGATTAATGGCTTGTCGATACTGAGTTTAACACTAAATAGCATAGGACCCAATAGGGTCCTATTGATACTCCGTTTGATTTCTCATTGAAAATTGTTTTTTAGATCTGTTAGGTATTAATATGATTAATGTGTGCTTTACTGGTCTAGTGACATTTTTAAGTAAAATGTTACATGAGGCTAAGTTAGATAGGGGCATGCAGGCAGAGCACTTTAGGTAAGTTCAAGCCTTCCTCTGGATTCATGGCAAAAATGACTCTCCACTTGATCCGGCTGTAAATGGGTACCTAGTCATTCATGCTGGAGTGTCAAAGTCAGCTGGATGTGATGTTAACTGCATCATTCCTTTGTGTGACGTTAGCTACAGAAACTGGTGTGAATTGACCACCCCAAATGACCCTTAGGAGTAAACCTTTGAGTTAACTTAAATATCTAGATATAGCTACATAGTTAACTTTATCAACCAAAATAGCAGACTTATTAAAGAGTGTAATTAGATTTGTTTGACAAGACCTATTTTCCATAACACAGTGTAGACTGGCATTTAATTATATTCTTAACCTTTCATTATTTATTAATTGAATTTAACTTCTCCATCATTTTTGCCCAAGATTGATGTCCGTTCAACCAGCTAATAAGTATAAACATTGTTATTTATTGGGGTATTTGAAAACATTGCTCATGACTTGAACACATCTAGCAAATATGTTCTTTCTCTTATGCCTGTAAACATAGAAATGGTTTTTCAACTGAAAAATACCATCAGCAAACATAGAAATAAACTTATGGATTTTTTTTAAAAAGAAGCCCTAATTGTGACATTGCGCAAGGTATTAAAAATGAAAGTAAAATTAGGCTGAATTTAAAGTTCCTCTGGGGAAAAATATTGCACAACTTTACCACAGATTTACAACAGCATCAAGATCTCTGCTTAAATTAGAAAGAAATAATGAAGAGTTTTGGTTATTTATGCACAACTCCTGAAGACAGTTAAGTTTGTACTCATAACTGACTAATACTCATAACGGTTAATGGGATAAAAATTAGAAATAAATAGGATTAGGAGCATTTTGAGTCTGTTCAGACTTGAATTTAGATATCTTTTCCAATGTGTAGAGTATCTGGGTGGTGTATTTGGTTTGGCTTGAATCCTGAAGTTTGGATTTGGATTTACATTGGGATTTGATGCCTCCAGGATTCAGGACTCATGAATTGAGGCCTGTGGGTGGGGGTAGTAGATATGCTGGAGGGTGGGGCTAGGATTCAGTGACCTACACAAATTGGAGGATTGGGCCAAAAGAAATCTCATAAGGTTCAACAAGGACAAGTGCGAATTCCTGCACCTAGGACAGAAGAATCCCATGCACCAGTACATGCTGGGGGCTGACTGTCTGGGCAGCAGCTCTGCAGAAAAGGACCTGTGGACAATAAGATAGATATGAGCCAGCAGTGTGTCCTTGCTGCCAAGAAGGCTAACGATATTATGGGCTGCATTGGTAGGTGTGTTGCCAGTAGGTCAAGGGAAGTGATTCAGCACAGATATATATTCAGGACTGGGAAATCTAAAAGAATGTGAAAATGGATGGGGAATATAAAAGTTCCCTGATAGAATTTATGCTTTATTCCTCAGCTCCATGCCACTCACCTGGGCCATGGGGCCAGAAGTTGTGCCAGAAGATGGAGCACCACTGTTCCAAACAGTTCTTAAGTGAGCCTCAATCTCTCCTCTCCACTTTGTATAAATAATTAAATATTCTTTGGACCAGATTGGGGAGATGGTCTCAAGAGGTCAGGGTACTTTCCTGGCACGTAGGACAGTCACCTTGCAAGTCCTTACTCCCATGAAGTCAGACATGGAACATCTGGAGATATTGAGGCAGAATGATGCTAGAATACCCAGTAGGCCTGTGTGAATAGGGAAGTATTTGATTTGGATCCGGTCAATTTGCAGGACAGTGATTCGATTCAGAGATACGGGTCACTTTCCTGAATTGATTTGGCTGAATCAGCTTCAGAAGATTCAGCACTGATTAGGAGACATTCAGTAATTTGGATTGGCTAGGGATAGGCAGGTGTGGCAGCTACCCCATGGTATGGGTGCAGTGTGGCTCAGCAGGGCACTGCATGCTGCCTGGGAGCTGGGACTGCTGTCGCTGAGCAGTGCCAGGCTCTGGCTGACACGTGGAGCTGCCTCAGCTCCCAGACAGTGCACAGGCCCTGCTGAGTTGCGCTGCACCTGCACCATAGGGCAGATGCTATGTGGGTACCAAGCGGGGCAGGGCGATTCTCGCTGCCTTGCACTGCACAGGAGGGCTCTACCATGTGTCCTCAGAGGCCCCTAGTTGCCGCTAAAGGGGCTGGTGAGTGCGGGGCGGCTTTTCCTTTTTTTTTTTAAGTGCCAAGAAGCTGGGCTGGGTGGGGGATGGGTCCGGGCAGGGCAGTCATGGGGGCTTCTCTTGCAGCTCCTCTGGCTGTGACTGCTTCTGCCCTGGCAGGGGAAGCTGTGGGGGCTATGCACTGCTGCCACTTGCCTAGCTGGTGGGGAGGGGGGTGAACAATGCAGGTGTGCCTCACTCTGGATGGGGGCAGGATATAGCCCCCACTCCCAGTGCTGCTGCACCCACATCAGTGTTGGGAGCAGGGGCTCTTGCCTGCTGTCACTTGCCAGCCAGCAGGGGGGTGTGCAGAATGTGGGTGCAGCAGCACTGGGAGCAGGGGCTATGCCCTGCTGCCCCTTGCCCCCTTCCACCTGTAATGAGCTGCACCCACATCCTACCCCCCCCCGGCGCTAGCTAGGCAGTTGGCAGCAGGGCAGAGTCCCCACTCTCAGCACTGCTGCACCCTCATCCTGTGACCCCTGCCTCCCCTCCCTGAGTAATGCACCCCTCAGCCTGACTGGGCAGCTTGTCCCAGCCCCAATCCCTCCCTCCCCCACGCCCATTCCCTTCCTCCTCCCCCAACCCCAACAGACTTCCCAGCTGGAGGCAACTGTCATCTGCCTGTTTAGTCTATGGCCGAATCTCTGAATCAGCAAAATCTTTTCCAAAACTTTTTCCAATTCTATTTGGATGCTTCAAATCAATTTGGAGCTTTTAGTTGATCTCTCGATTCAATTCAGATTCAGAGATTTCAGTCTCTGAATTGGGTTGAATCTCCTCTGAATTGAATTGGCTACTGAAGCTTTGCACAGCCCTAATATCCAGCTGATACCTAGCGGGATTGCTAGACTGACCAGCTCTGTCTTGTGTAAGGTTCCAAATCAGATGGATTTGCTCTGATAAAAACAACTGGATTTATTCAGAGTTATAATAGCTCAGTCAATATTGTTTGAGAACCTCACAGGAACTTAGGTATGAGCTAGAGTTCCATATAAGACCAAGGCAGTTTTGTGTTTTCCCACTGGAGGATTCTTCAGCAGCAGAAACTCAGTACCAACAGGGGAAGGCAGCAGTGGAATGGACTTTTGCAGATGTCAGTAGCACTTAAATTTTGGGTTTTTGGACTTTTATATCAATATGTCCTTATTTAGCCCCAAAATAATTAAGGTGCTTTGAAAAATGTCTTCTTCACAGTTAAATCATTTACATTTCTTTTTCATAATTATTTTTTAAAAAGTGAAAAAATAATATGTTTATATACTGTAAACCAATGATTCTGAACAAGGGTGCTGTGGCACCTTTGCATGCTATGAGATCCTTTTAAGGGTGCCGTGCAATGTAATCACTTTTAGGTGTGCAAACACCTACACATGATTCTCAGGATATAGTCAGAGATTTCAAATATGAATCCATAGTGATCAACACAGTCTGACCTGTTGTCATTTTTTGAGTTCTTTGCAACAGAATTGCTATAGTCATTTTTTCCCTATAGGCAAAATATGAGTGAAAGCTAAGACCTGGCATTTTCCAAGGGGTACTTTTATTCTAACAAGGTTGAGAACTACTGATCTAAACAGATAGACCCAAATTCTACTAACATTTAAAAGTTAATAATTTTATGCACATGAATAATCCTACTGAATTCAATAGCCCAAATCAATTAAAGGGACTACTCATGTATGTAAGAATTCATTTTGAACTTGGTTCTAAAGCAGGAGTCGTCTTTGGGGGATAATGGCAGAACATAAGGATACTTACTTTATTGTTTAGTCCTCTAATCCCATGGACTGAGTGTTTCAGTGCCAGTGCTTTAACCAGCATGTGTGAATTTCTCTAGTTGAGCATACATGATGAGGCTTTTGTTTTCAACTTGCACAGAAATAATTGCTAATATAATAGTTAAATAAAAACTCAAAATGAAATTTTAAATTGTTGCCAAAGTTACAAATACTAAAAAGAGGGATTTCTATTAGCTCCTGCAAGCCTAAAATGACTGTAACATTACTGACACAAGATAATGTGAATCATCTGGTATGCCAGTGGAGAATTAACTTGTTTTCAATCATATTGTGTCTAATTCATACTTCACTTTCAAACTCATAAACTTTATTAATAATACTTTGAATTTTCACTCCAACTTTAATTGTTTTGTACAGGGAGGCAATTCTGTCATTTCTAATGTTTTAAGCATTTGACTTTACAACCTTCATTTTCTTCTAACATAGCATTTTCTTTTATATTTTATGTATTTTAGTTAATTTTTGGAAATCTAAGTCCCCCACTGAACCTAAACAAACGTGTCAGTGGTCTACAGGTTCCTTTAACTCAATAGTTAATGGAAATGCAGTAGTTGGGAGCATGTTTCCCAAAACTGGCACAGATCCCTTCAACTCAAACAGTTCTACTTTTGTTCTACAGTAATGGCTTTTGTAACTCACACGTTAGAGACCATGGGCAGGTCTGAAAAACTATAGCTCCAGAAATGGCTACATCTTTTAACAGAGGAGCTTTGCATTCTTTTCCTGTGTCTGTAATTCCACAACAACATTGTCAGGATCTTTATACATGCCAAGAGAAAACGGTGTAAGAAGAACACTTATAACAAGCTTGATTTCTGACTGACCATTAGCCAACGCTTACTTGATTTTCATTCATGAAAACCATGCAGGGGAATGGCACAATGTAGGAAGTGGTGTTTCTTTAGGTAATCATACTCCACAGGAGTTTTAGTTTTCCCTGGCGCTGATGACCCCAAAATTCACAGTAAACAAAAGAGAGCTATCATTCTCCCAGTCAAGTTCCTTGTAATAATATCTACTTAATGATTAAATTTCCTATAGTTTGACAGAAAACTTTAAAGGATGGCACATACTGATTTATCTAATGAACTATAAATTCCTTATAATTTCCATGTATTTTTTTAAATCTAGAAATACATTTGAATGTTCCATTCAAGAATGTTGAGCTAATATTGCTTTATGCAAGATTAAGAGGTCATCACCTTCATTTAAGTATGGTATGGAGGCCAGTGCAAAACTCTCTTTAGTTTGTCTCTGGATGACCCTTTCAGCCCTACTTTTCTATTATTCTATGATTCTTTTTCCATGATTCTATGTAAAGGAGTCCTTTAGGGGTTCCACTGACAGAGCTAATGGAAGTTACTGTACAATACTGGTAGCATTTCTGCACTAGCCTAGATGGCATGAAGGTCAGGATAGGTTTTGCTTTTATGTGAATTCTGTAGTGCTAGAACTTTGCACAGTTAACATGGGGAATATATGGCTACTTGTGGAATAGCAGCGTGAAGAAAAGTGATCAGCCACTGTGGAGCCTTGGCCCTGTGTTTAGGTGGATTTTATCTCACTTACTATGCAGAACACTACTCGGAGAGACCTCAAATATCTATGTTTAAGAAGCATGGAGTGGATTTTAAGCTGAAATCCTAATTGATGAAAGCACTTCGGCGCATGCCAAACTTTGAAAATGGGCTTAAGTTCCATTGGCTCTGAAGGAACTTAAATATATCCATAAGTACTTTGAAGAGGGATAGACTTAAACATGTATTTAAGTATTTTGACAAAGTGAGGCCTAAATAAATAGCAAAATACATCCTTGCCTCAACTAACATGAATGGAGATCTTCAAAAGGAGACTGGACGCACACCTTGCTGAGGTTATTTATCCCCAGCAGTCTTTCCTGCCCAGACAGGGGGGACTGGACTCAATCTTACAAGGTTCCTTCCAGCCCTAAACTTCTGTGAATATTTCAAGGAAGACCTAAATAATATTTCTTGTCTGAAGTCAATCCCAAATACGTTGACTTTTCAGAAGTCATATAAGTGCTTAAAGTATCCCTAACTTAAAACTATAGCGTCCTCTAAGAAATGCACTTAGGCTGTTGATGGATATGAAAAACCCCCCCACCCCAACACTTTACCAGAAACAGCAGCATGTTAACCCGACCTAGCTCTGCAGCGTCTGTATAAGTCAGGTGCTTTAGTGGGGCTTTTTGGTGCTTTTATCTAATGTTGATTCAATCGGCTATTAGATAAAAGCATCAAAAAGCCCCACTAAAGTGCCTAACCTATACAGACATTGGGCAAGCTGGGTCCAATTAACACAATGCCTCTTCTGGGCATGTGCTGGGTTCAGCATGGGGGCACACTGA
>NW_017729022.1:1893551-1898757 GCF_001723915.1 Gavialis gangeticus
TCTATTTTTATATCATTATTTTTAATAAAATTGTACTTAACTTGAAAACTTATATCAGTATAATTAATAGTGTGTTTGTGTGTGTGTGTGTGTCTTCATTACAGATTTAAATCTTTTTCTATGCCTAGAAATTAGTTTATGTAACTGTAATTAAAATAATTCTAAATGGACCAGTTTAACACTATTAAAATAATATAAGTAGTGCAATATTGTAGCAAAATGTAGCTAATTTGAGTCCAATACATTTTTATATGGGTTATTTATCTCTGCTTATACATGTTAGGGGAATTAAAAATCAGTTTAAGTGGAATGAAGAAAATAGAGGAAATAATGGCTGCAAACCAAGCTTTACCATTACTGACCAAAATGAAACATGCTTATACAAAGGCTGTTTCAGGAAAATTTATTACAAGAAATTTGTGACTAGTCATACCATAGCATGGAAAGAAAGCCACAGGGCTGAAATGACAGTATAGTTTGTGTATGCAGTACTGCTGTGGTGGTTAAATTATAGGAATGTGACATTGATCTGAAATGGGAGTCTTTTGAAGTAGTAACTGTCAATCTGTGCAATCAAAGGATGGCCCAAGTCTTACTCAATTAGGTCTTTTGGCATGACCACTTTATAAATTAAGTCCTGCTGTCTTAAAAAAAATGTAATTCTTCAAGCAGAGACTCTAAAGGACTGCACAGTTTGGGAATAGTGAGCACCCATTCACTGCCTTGCCTTTTCTTTTTGCAAAAATGCCTCATTTACCAGACTGCTCTTACTATAAGGTGAGCCAATCATATATGTTATCAGATTCAATGAATATCTTTTGCTGTTTAGTTACTCTGCCCTATGTTTTGATTTATACATTTGTTTGCTGTGGTAGACTCAAAACAATATGTATGGCGTGATGTTTAGTTTAGCATACATTTGTTACCATTTTATGTAAGGATAGTCAATATTTTTAATTATAGACCAATCATCAGTTTGAAAAAGAAAAGAGATGTGATATAATTGCAATGTAGCCTCAAGATTATGCATAGTGATTGAATTTTTCCAAATAGTTGTTTAAACAAATCATATAGCTATTTTGGAGGAAAATGTAAAGTACTTAATTGTCTAAATGGAATGAAGTCTTAAAAAAAATTAGAGATTTATAATAACAGTTATAAATGTCTAGCATAAATGTCAGTTCTTCAGCTGTTCTTCAGCTGCCTTTATAGATAACAAATCATACTGATAAATACAGACTTCAACAGGTTTTTTTTTCTTTTTCTCCATAGGTACAAACACACTTGGAAAATCAATCTAGATATCACGTACAGCAGAGCCAGAGACATCAAGTGAAACAGTACCTGATGCTTGATACCAAACTTTCCAGCCAGACACTCTCACTGTCCCATTCGCATACAGCCCAGCCTGCAGGAGTTGCGCCTGTACTAAGAAATGGACACATGCCTCCTGTCAGTGATATTGGTGATCCGGAAAGTCCAGTTTCCAAGTTATTGCCTCTTGGAGAAGAACATGAGAATGCGGTATGACATGTAGATCTAAGATATAGCCAAGGTCAAAGGAAAGCAGGGGGAAATAGTGATTGCTTTTCTGAGGGGGGAAAATGTTATTTGGCACAACTTGTATTACTTGTGAGTAAAAACTGAATGTAGATGCCAGTTTTTGTGTAAGCGCTTCAATGTTTCCTTTTCTAGGGTCTTATTTTGTACATTCATTCACCAGAATGCTCTTGTTTTAAAAAGACAGTTCCATGGCGATCAATAAGCATGTCAGTGTACGTTAGTTTTTGCAGGAACGGACCCTTAAAGTACTACAAAATTCAGAGCATGCGTATACAAAAAACACCTGAAAAATATACAAGTTGAAAGTAAAATATTGTCATGAATGTTCTGCATATTTGCTTTGAGGGGCAAACACTTTTCCAAAGTTATTTCTCTCTAAAAATATCAGTCCAAATATATAATAAAATTAAATACCAAAGCAGTCTAAGGTGTAAATGTAACAACCGTTTATTAATTTTTCAGTTCACTGGTATATTTGCATCTGAGCCAGTTCTACAGCAGGTATAGATTGATGTAGATCACCACTTGGCTGAGGATCTGGCCTGTATATGTTGCAGACAAGATGTAGATTGTTGATCTTTAGTCTGTTTGGTCTTTCAATAGATTTCAAGAGCTGTTGCATACTAGCAAAAAGGAAAATTCATATTCTGTTATAAAGTGAGATTCTTTGTCATCTGAAGGACTTTAAGTGGAATAAAATAGTTCTTATGAACAGAGAAGTATCGCAGGGTAAAAAAATGTATACGACTTGAATAGTCGTGCAGCAAGTACGTGAAGAGGCTGGGGAAATGTAAATCCAATACCTTTGCTTGTAACCAGCTTGTGGGTCTAGCGTATTTTTCCTCCTCCACAGATGTTACTGACAACTGGCACATGGCAATTGAACAGAGCTACTGGAAGTGCACAGCTATTTCTTGATTGTCTTGGCAGTAGCAGCATGAAGTCCTATTCCATATAGCAGGAATCCAGGCACCCAATGCAGCTGCTCCACCCATTTCTCCGTTAAAAACTTCTCAGGGGTATAGAGGCCCATATGCAAGCCTTCATCAGCTGAGCAAATCTAACGTACAGACAACAACATTAGAAGTGTTTTGACTTGGCTGCTTTGTAGAGACAACCAGAGTTTGTGAACCAATCAAAACTGTCTAAAACTTAAACCAAACCCAAACTGAAACTAAGCTGAACCTCTACTGACATTTGAAAAAGGGATTCTTCCCCCCTCAATTTCACTTACTTTTTCAGTGCTCTGATTAAAAAAAGAGAGAGATGAGAAGGTTGGATTAGTATCTATTGTATATAAATATGTGTCCTTTTTATGTTTCAAAACTCATCATGTAAATTGGCCTCCTGAATTTTGGCCATGGTGTGAAACACTGTGGCATGAGTGACTCAGACTCTTGAATAACCACAGAGTCCTTGCAGCCTTCCTGGAACAGCAGACAAATGTGTTACGGATATGACACTTGAGTAGGAGTTGGGGATGCTGGTTATTAGTTGCCCACAGCCTCCTGACATCTGATCTTGGTGTGGCTCAAAAAAGGACTGGGTTGAGGACTGTTGGTACTCAGGGAGGGGGAAAGTAACAATGAACCACAAACACTTTTGTTTTACTCAGAGGAAGTAAGAAATATGAATGCACAGCTCAGCTAGAAGAGTTTGTTTGCAGTAAAAGAGTGTGATCTTTGCTTTTAATAGTTGTATTGTTATGATACTGGTCAGGATTATATTCTCTTTTGTTTCCTAAACCAAAAATATGGCTCATTTGTAATGATTAGTTTTACATTATCGTTTATTAGATGGAGGAGGTTATTGATGACATAATCAATATGGAATCACGTTTTAATGATGAAGGGATAGGTTGCTCCGAAGCTCCCCTACTAATGCAAAGAACTGTAAGTATTTTTTTTTTACTTTGGTCCTACTGCTACTAATATAGAATCACAGTAGAAAGATTGAGGGGGAAATAAACTCTATTGTCAATGGGTCAGATTTTCTTTCCATTTTCTTGAGTTACTTTTTTTTGTGCCTGGATATACCAGATGAGCTGAGGCGGATGACATCTATACTCCCTATATGTGGCCAGCCATAGGATCCAGGATTCCAGCCCAATCCCTCTATTGTTTACTATGGGATGGAATAATAGCTTCAGTTAGTCAATTCAGAGGTTTGAAGAATCATAAGAACAATGAAAGCCTTTTTGATGCCAAGTTAAAGACCTGTTGTAGCACATAAGTTCAGAGCTGCCTTGAGCATGTGTAATTTTTTTTCCTGTGTTATTCTGAATGAAGTGGTGAAGTAAGCTTTGTTGCAGATGGCCTTGTGCTGACCTTTTGTATCTGGATAAACAGAACTAATAGTGAATACATTCTAAGTGCTGAGATGAAAATGCAGCCTTTTGTATGAAACACACCACTAGGATAATAATAGCTTAGAAAAATGGATTATTCTATCAGTGATACAATAATATGTTAATAATATTAAAATACTGTTATCATGTGCTGTTTCCCCAAGTGTGAAGCATAGCCTATGGCGGGGGCGGGCAGTTATTTTGGGTGGATGGACGCTTATTCAGTTTTGGCAAGCATGGGTAGCCCCACCCCTTGACAGGTGTCCCACCCCCTGGTAACCATCTTGGGACCAATGCCTCAGGGTCAGCACTTGTGTAGCCCAGAGTGGGGTGCAGGCTGGCAGGGGTCTGTGGAGCTGGGCTGGGCTGCACCAGCAGGGAGAGGGGGGAGCTGGCCCAGCTGTATAGAGCCCCTGCCAGCTGGGACCCTGTACTCCTGCTGCCCTGCTCTGGGCCCCACCAGTGCTAGCCCTGGGACACCGGTGTGGGCCCCATGCACCTGCTCACTCCCAGTGCCCTCCAGCCCCACGGTACAGGTGGGGGGCAGCGTGCAGCCTCAACCCCCTGTTCTCTGGCAGGAAATGAGCTGGTACTGAGCATGGGTAAAAGTGTCCCCTCCTACTCCCCATGGCCAGTGCTCCCTGATCAGGCCGCTTGCAGCCCATGCAGGGCTGTCCTGAGCAGGCAAAGGCAGCCCCATGTGGGCTGCGAGCGGCTGTAGTGTGGGGCCCTGGCCATAGGGTAGAGGAGGGGCCACTTTTCCCATGCTTAGCACCAGCTTGTAACCCGCCCCTGCTGCCAGCCTGGGCCTCACGATGGCTCTGGATTCGCCCACTGGGGCTGCACATGGAGGCACCAGCTGCGGCTCCCCTACTTGCCACACCGGGCAGTGATTGCCACCACCTCTGGGCTGCCCAGCATGTGAGCTCTGGGCGGGCAGCAGCAACAGCAGTAAACACTGCCCAGCATGGCAAGTGGGGGGGAGGGGTGCGGAGCTGCTACTGCCATGGTGTCGCCCCGATGGGCAAGCCTGGAGCCAGCGCAGGGCCCACGCTGGCAGCGGAGGTGAGTTACAAGCTGGTGCTGAGTGTGGGAAAAGCAGCCTCGCCCCATGGCCACTGCCCTGTGGTTGCAGCCCATGTGGGGCTGCCTGTGCCTGCTCAGGACAGCTCTGCATGGACTGCGAGTGGCTGCAGCAGGGAGCGCCATCCACTGGGTGGACAAGGAGCCGCTTTTTCCAGGGCTCCTTCCCTGCCCGCAGTCCTCCCCTAACCCCATACCTGAGGTTCTGGCACG
>NW_017729022.1:1898794-1900604 GCF_001723915.1 Gavialis gangeticus
GGGGGGGGGGGGGGGGGGGGCTGCTGTTGCAGGAGTCAGGCTTCCCCTGGGTCCTACTTGCCCTGGATCCTGATATTTTTGAAGAAACCAAAGACAGATGAATATTAATTCTCTAAATTATTTCGGGGGCCTCACAGGCCAGATAGAATGGCCTCGTGGGCCATATTTGGCCCGTGGGCTGTATTTTGCCCATCCTTGGTCTATGGTAACCTCACATAGGTTACAAGTTTGAACAAGCAGACTGGATAAGATTTGTCCAGGGCATGAAATGCAGCATTATACATTTGGCTGCCAAATAATAATAGCTGCCAGTGCCAAGCAGCTTAAACTTTCTTTAAGAGATCTATCTCAGGCTTGATTCCTGTGTGAGCCTTCTTGATTTCCTTCTCCTTTACAGAAGGAATATTGTCAATAGGCATCAAGAATGAGTCTTTGCTGAGCAGTTACTAATTGCAGAACTATGTGAGGGACCTTTCAACTGGGAAATGTTATGGATAGAAGGCAACAGGTTTCATGAAAAGGGGGCTTCTTGATAAGATTTGGAAGCTCTCTTAAAAATGAGCTATGGGAAACCATAATAATCAAAGCTTCATTAATCCTTATATTTAGTAATGGGACCTGTGCTCTGTCTTCTGTGGGCATGTCTACATGTGCACATTTAATGCGCAGCAACCTGCATCATGCAGATATCAAATTTATGCCTGATTAGTTACTGCACAGTAATGTATGTTTAGAGGCCTTACTCCACACACACACACACACACACACACAGTGTTACTGCACTTTAATGCTTGCACATGTAGACACCAGTCTAAACACCACTTCCTGCACACACTGTGCAGTAAATGAACGTGTAGACACACCCTGTGTGGTGTTGTATTGATGGCTGTCTTTTAGAAGATGTAAGTTACTATCTTGTTTTGTATCTGTAAAATACCAAAGGCCTGAATCTTCTTCCATTTGAACCTATTGTGACACCACTGGAACTCCATTGGGGCAAATAATATCATTCATTTGTGTGACAGATGTTACAAAAGCAGTTGCAGAACCTGGTTCAACTACATTTGGTTCAGTTAAACTATAACCATTGAGCTTTAGTTTTCATACAGTGATGATAATAACTAAATGGTAGCTAAATGAGATATAATCCCATCCACATGTATCATGTTATGTGTTGTAAACATTATTGGGTTGTAATGTGTAACATCTATCATGGCCTTTAGGTGGTGGCTTGCATTGGGGAAGTTAAAGTGGGGGTAGTCAGGGAAGCTAAAAAAGCAGCACAGGGTATGTCTTTTAGGGTGATGCAATGGATTATGCATAGTACATCTGGACTGCACCAAATGTCAGTAGGGAGGAAGGTGATTAGGCCAGGGTTCTACCCCTTTCATGTAATCTATGAATCTGTCTTCTTTGGGAAATGGTCCTTTGTCAGAAGCCCAAGCCCAAGCCAAAAACAGTAACTGCCATACCTACTAAACCTCAGGGGTTCCCTGTGATTTTTCAGGCAGGTGCACAAACTTGCCTGCTAAATGTCAGTATTTATAGTGTTGCACTTATGAAAAGTGTATTGAATAGAATGAAAGGAAGAATAGAAAGATGGGACCAAGGCTCCTGCCCCACTGGAGCTCAGCAATGGGTACAAACCTCTTGCAGCCCCAGCACAGCCCGCCAAGTTGCCAGCTCCCGCAGGCAACACAGGCTCAACTGTAGCTACTGCCCCCATTCTCCCCAAGACAAAACACAAAGTGTTTGTCATGGGAGACTTGATCCTGAGGGGGACTGAGGGGGCAATCTGCTGCTCCGACCC
>NW_017729022.1:1904419-1905668 GCF_001723915.1 Gavialis gangeticus
AATAATGGTCACAAGCTGGCAGAGGGTATATTCAGACTAGACATCAGGAGGCGCTACTTCACTGTCAGGGCGGCTAGGATTTGGAACCAACTTCCAAGAGAAGTGGCGCTGGCTCCTACCCTGGGGTTCTTTAAGAGGAGGCTAGATGAACACCTTGCTGGGGTCGTTTGACCCCTGTACTTTTTCCTGCCATGGCAAGGGGTCAGACTTGATGATCTGCTCAGGTCCCTTCTGATCTACCAACTATGAAACTATGCAGACTCTGTCCTTGGAGCCATATTGTTCAACATCTTCATTAAGGATGTGGATATTGGAGTCAAAAGTGGACTGGCCAAGTTTGCCAATGACACCGAACTCTGGGGCAAAGCATCCACACCAGAATACATGAGGGCAATCCAGGCTGACCTGGACAGGCTCAGAACCTGATGAGATGGATGAGAACATGATGGTGTTTAACAGTGAAAAATGCCAGGTTCTCCACCTTGAGAGGAAAAACCTGTAGCATTCTTATAGGCTTGGCAATGCTACGCTGGCTAGCACTACGGAAGAAAGAGACTTTGGAGTCATCATTGACCACAAGATGAACATGAGCCTGCAGTGTGATGCCGCAGCTAGTAAAGTGACCAAAATGCTGGCTTGCATCCATAGATGCTTTTCAAGCAAATCCTGAGACGTCATTCTCCCCTTCTACTCGGCCTTGTACTTTCTTCAGAGCTACTGTTGTAAAGCAGGGGAATATATGATTTCCCTGAGTCAAAATTCAAATGTAATACATTTTTGGTTCTATTATGAAAGGAGCTCCAGGGACAGGGATGTGGAAGTCAAGATTAACATTGCAGGCTTTGTAAGGCCTTGTTACACCTTATGCTGTGAGCTGCATATATGTTGATTAGTGTTTCATAGTTTCATAGTTTCTAGGGTCGGAAGGGACCTGAGCAAATCATCTAGTCCGACCCCCTGCCGTGGCAGGAAAGAGTACTGGGGTCAAACGACCCCAGTAAGGTGGTCATCCAACCTCCTCTTAAAAACCCCCAGGGTGGGAGCCTGCACCACCTCACTTGGAAGCTGGTTCCAGACCCTAGCCGCCCTGACCGTGAAGTAGCGCCTCCTGATGTCCAACTTAAACCTTCCCTCCACCAGCTTGTGACCGTTGTTCCTGGTCACTCCTCGCGGCGCTCGGGGGAACAGGGACTCCCCCAGCGCCTGCTGATCCCCCCTAACCAGTTTATAACAGGCCACAAGATCCCCC
>NW_017729022.1:1906188-1917719 GCF_001723915.1 Gavialis gangeticus
TTCTCCTCCGCCCATCCTTGTAACCTATCTAGGTCCAACTGTAGCCTGTTGCTCCCCTCTATTGTGCCCACATCCCCCCACATCTTAGTGTCATCAGCAAACTTGAACAGGGTGCTTTGCACCCCCTCAGCCAAATCACTGATGAAGATGTTGAACAGGGCGGGCCCAAGGACCAAGCCCTGTGGGACCCCACTTCCCACGTCCTTCCAGGTCGAGAAGGACCTATCCACTACCACCCTAGTGTTAGTGCTAGCTCAAGCTTGGAGCAGTCACACTACAGGTTAGTAGGGGTCTGAAGTACTGAAAGGTAAGAATCTTCCCTCACCCGCCATGGAATTACTTACTTATGTCTGCCTGCTCTGTCTGTCACAGGGGGCAGCTAGGAAAGGCTTAACCTGCCTGCCTGCTGCCACTGCTGCTTTTGTTGTCCAGATAGTAGTAACTCTGGCAGTGGACCAGTAGGCAGGTTAACCCTTCCTTGGCTGCTTCTCTGAGACTGTGGTTGCCCGCACTAGTAGCAGGGGGAATGGGGGGGCAGGGGGTGAAAGGACATTGAGTGGGGATCTGGGGTGCCTGGGAGGGCAGTGGGCCCAATATGGGCCAGCAGGGGAGGGGGCAGTTGGGGTGTTTACAATAAGGTGTAGCCTAGCATGGCTGCACCTTAGTGTAACATGAGCTGGGTAGTGTGGATCAGAGATAATCCTGTCCTGGAGTGGTATAGCTTTAAATCACCTAATGGGTGCTTAAAACTGGTTTCAGGTGGTAATGTGCAGATAGTGCAGGGATTAAGAGCTCCAGGAGCTACTCAAATTACTGTGTAACAAGGACTTTAGTTTTCTACACTAAGCGGCCTTTCTTGCCCATGATGGTGGTTCACAGTTACAGTATAAGAGTAGCATGGGGTGAATCCTTCCACTCTGTGAATATCCACAAAGGCTTATCGTAATTGCTCCTAAATTGCACTGGAGTGAGATCAGAACCAGGCTCTAAGGCTAGGGACAGACGTTCAAAAAGCCTGAACCTGAATTGATTCAATCTTTGCAGGTTAGTGTAACCTGGCTAGGCTGAACTGGTTTGTAACCAGACAGACATTCCCCCTGGACTGAGGAAATTCAGGCACATGCCTGCAGTACCTCAGGTCAGAAGCTGCAGGGCACTACAGCAGCCCTCTCTTCCCTTCTACTATGTTGAGCTTGGGGGGGAGAGGGAATGGCCAGGCCTTGGCAGGACAGTCTCATTAGGGAAGTCTGCCTGCACCATCCCAGGCTTTTCCTTGCTCACTGCTCAAGTGGGAGGACTGTTGAAAGCCCCCAGCCCCCTGCTAGCACTCTGAGGCAAGGGTGTATGTGCAGTGCATGTATTTGATACAGAGCTTTTCAATCCCCCTCCCTGCTTCTTTATATTGTCTGCAGCAAACTGACAAGCGAGAAAGCCAGCAGGGGGGTGATAACAGTGTTTATCACCTGATCAGCAAAATAATAACCTCTCTCTGTTACTTCAAACTCTTACCAGCTGACCTGCTGATTAGCTCCAAACAGCCCTAAGCAGTCACTGTTCTGCCTGCTTGTCCCATTGAAATTGGAGACACACGCATGTCTGCATTAGCTAGCATACCACATGCCTTGGATCCATGGTGCTGGCGTCCCTGCTGTGGGAGATGGGAGGGATGGGGTGGGTTCCTGCATGAGCAGTGAGAGGTGGGTAGGGCAGGGGGAAGCTGGGCAGACCCTACTGTGCCCAGAAGTCTCTGCTGGAGCTCCAGCGAGGGAGCAGAGGGGAGGGGCCAGCCCTGCTGTGGCACAGAGAGCCCTTCCCAGCCCAGAGAGCATGCTGGGGGAGTCTGGTTTAACTTAAACCAGCAAGAGGTCTGGGACAGACATTGAATAAACCAGTTTGAGCCAAATTAATTAAGTCTGATACTACATTCAACCAGATTTATCTCAGACCGGGTTCAGCCATTTTCAAACTGGTTTATGTGCACTGAACATCTATTCTGTTACAGATTTAAACAAGTTTCTGATCATCTCAACTAGTTTATGTGTAATGTCTGTCCCTAGCCAAAATGACTATGGACCTAGCTCCTTATACTTCGTTGTTGCCGCTGGGAGTTACTGAAGTATTTTTAGCAACAAACTTTGGGTTTGTGCTTCTTTGGCATTATTTTTGGTTTCTTTTTCTTTGTGGATTATATTCACTCCAACACTCTCCTAGACTTCAACTTTATTTTCCTTCCTACTACAATATAAGACTAATAATTTCAGAAGAAGTTTTGCTTCATGGGACCTAATCTACAGAGTATTTGTGTTTCTAATCTCTCGTTAGTGAATGGGGAGTAAGGATGGGGAATTTGTATTGCTGTTCATTGTGTGTACTTATAAGGTAATATTTGTCTTAGTTGAATGTGCGCATGCTCCACTTAAATGGACACATTAAATGAGCACAGTGAATTCGACGAGACTGCTTGTGTGAATAATTGCTCAGAGGTTCAAAATCTACCCTTAATTAATGAATTACAGTCATGAATTAATAAAATCAGAGGGGTAAAAACAGGAATGCTTTCCCCACTCTCTTACAGTCTTAAGAACTGGTATAGCTACCCTAAAGCATCTTATCTGGGTTTTATTGAGGTTAGGCCTAATTGTCTTTATATCTTAAGGGTGTTTTAAAGGAGCAATGCAGTCCCTTCCCTGTCTGGATGCAGCCAGCATCTGGGCTGGTGCTGCACTTCTCCCACGCAGCTGAGGACTTGCCTCAGTGCCATGGCTCCTAACAGAGGGTGCTCAGACCACAGGTGGATCTCTTGGGCGCAATCCTGCATGGCAAATCCACCTGTCACATGCCTTTGGGCTGGGAGAGCCACTGTGGGTCCTTGCTGAGCAGCTGCTGTTAGAGCCTGGGGGTTAGGCAGGCAGGAGGTGGGTACCACCTGGGGCTCCAGGTACTTGCAGGCCTAGAGGCACCACCTGGGTGCAGTGCAGCTGTTGTGGCAGGTGGGAGCTCCTGTGGGTGCTATGGGGAGGAGGGTGCTGGGCTCCATGCAACCTGCCCCTGAGGTACCCAATGGCAGCCCCACCACTGCATTTGCTCCTATTTAAGCCCAACAGCTCTGCCCAGCTCTGTTCCTTCAGGTAACCACTAGTTACCTCCCTTGCATGATGCTGCAGCCCAGATCCACACTGCCTCCCAGGCAGCCCCTGCTAGAGCTGCTCCCTTGCCAGCAGGCAGCACTGAACTGGGAGGTATATGGTAAACGTTAGACAGTATAAATATAATTACCGTTTAACCTTTTACATCCCTAATTTCCATGCTTTTCAGGTTTTTATTATATACCACAATGTGACCTTAACTGTTAAGGTTAAGAAAGGTAGTTTTTGTTGTTAATACATATGTATGTTTTCAAGACTCTAGGGAATGCACTGTAGATTGGGAAGAATAACACTGAGTTCCATGAAAAGGGCTTATAATTTTCAATATTTATTACAGAGTGACAGATGAAATACCACTATTTTGCCAATACTTTTAATCAGAAGTAACTACAAAACCTGAGATGATCTGTGTCTAGCTCCTGATGATAAACACCTTTTTAATATTCTGCTTCATGCTGTTATATCTAAAACTTACATTAAAAGAATTATTGAATTGATTATTTGGATAAGAAACCAAATGTCAAGTTTCAAAATTTCTGTTCTTCTCAAGAGGGAAAATGAGACCTTTTACAATTGGTCGTGAAGAAACTATAGAACAGCCAACAGCCGGGTAATTAGGGTATTCCCTTGGGCTGTGAGAGACCCAGGGTCAAATCTATGTTGAATCAGACAGGGTAGTTACTTCAACTTGGCTTTCCCACATTCAATGCAAGTGCCAAAATTTACCAGATTATAAAGTCAGTTGTGCTCATGTAAAAAACATTTAAATAGAATAGCTCAAGGAAGAATAATAGAGAGAGGACTATTTTCTTAATGGAAAAAAATTGTAACTATGTTTTATCAGTTGTATTGCTGAATAGAGATGGCAAAAATGGTCTTTATATATTTATATATTCATTTGTAATTTTTAATTTATTTGTCTTAGTGTACATTTGCATGTGTGTTCTAGTGATTTTACTAGGAAGAATGTTTCCCAGAAACAGTGAATTATATATATTAAAAAATAGCGAATATTGATAGAAGTACATCTCAAATTAGTATATGTGATTTTTAAGAACCGTGCACATGCAGTTAGGGAACATAAGCAATCCTGGTGACAAAAACAAAGCTAACCAAAACAGCCTTGAAAACAGGTTCTTTTCATAAATCTACCAGATATTTGCCAAAGTTATTCATTCATGGAAAAACAGATTAAAGCCACAGAATGCTGTGAACTATTCCATCAATGCTAACTTAGGGAGCTCTAAATTGCAATGGAAGCCATTGTGGATTGTGGACATTTTGCAGTTCACAGCACCTCAGAGATTTTAGGCTGTCATAAGCACTGCGTTCTTTGTTAGGAAACTTTTTCTAATTATGAATTTGCCCAATGACTATCAGTCCTGTTTTGGCTCTTGTTTGATATATTGAAAGAGTACTTTCTCTCATGGTGTTTGTGCTCTAGGCTAAATTAGATAAAAAAAATTAAATAGGAATGCTATTTTTAGAAGTCTATGAAATATGCTTGAAGTTCAGGAAAGGCCTGAGTTTCTTTGATTCAAACTGTAAGCAAAATTTGATATCAGTTATAATTTTAACATAATTAGTTTATCGGATCCTAGTTACTTATACTGATAGTAGACATTTTGGGGCCTACCTTTTTAAAATTACTAAACCTTCAAACATTGAATGATGTTCTGTCTATTATGGTAAATAGAAACAATACTTGTTTTCATTAAAATATCTCTTTAGAACATATGGTTAACTGATGCTGCAAGCAATCAAATTATGCTCTCCAGGGGAAAGCTACAAAGGAAGTCCTGAGATAAGAGAAAAGCCATGATCCTACAGATTGGCAGGTTTTTCAGGGCTCAAGGCCAAAAGCCTTTATAGGCATACATATAGAGATGTAGAGTAAGGAGCAACAAAACCCACAAAGAATACTTTACTAATCCTATGGAAAGCAGCTGGAGAGTGATAGGAGAGTGCATACATTTGAAAGCTCTATGGTTCTGCAATTCCATTTCCATGCAACCACTAACGTTACTAAGGAGCTTGCTTAAAGTAACATTAAATTAACATTCTGTCCACAGGCACTTATATACTAATTCAAGTCAATTCAGTTTTATTATTAAGGATTCTGGCTAAATGCCATGCTCCCAAAGATGAGGTAAAACACATACACCCATAATATAAATAAGTTTGAACAAAGTAACCAAACTACAAATATTATACAAAAAATAGAGCCCACCAACCTACAAACATGACTAATATATAGTAGTAAATCAAGACATGAATCTATAATGTTGTACATATATCCACAATTGAGACAAGAAAATCAAGTCTAATGTTAAAATGTATCACTCATATCAGTAATAAAGGATATTTAACTCTAATCGCCTCAGCCTTGTAAGTGAAAATTGTGAGACGGTTTACTACATTTGGATCTGTTGACTGTAAAAGCCAGATTAATTTCTCTCTGTTTGAGAAATATATCGATTTCTGCAAGTGCGGTAATAAATAGGTTCTCCTTATGTCATTATATAAAGTTCATTCTAATACATAGTGGATAGTATCTTCCAAAACTCCTAGACAGACTGGGCAACATCTTTTAGCCCTTGGAATGGAAAATCCATGTCCAGCCAGAACAGCTGTGGGCATCGGTTCAGTCCTGAGTCTAGTCAAAGAGGATCACCACCAACTGTAAATACCTTTCTTCTCCCCCTCTTCTCCCTGCCCCCATCTAATTTCCAAAGAGTATATAAAGGGGCAATGCGAGTAGCCCTAGCTACTGCAAAATCATTCTGCCTGGCAATATCTCGTATCCTCTGGAAAACCGGAATCTTTTCTGTGGGGGAGAAAGTGCAAAAATGTGGGAAAGAAAAGCTAACCATGGTGATTGGAGAGGAGGAGGATTATTAATATCTTCTAGGTAGCATAATTTAAGCAGATGAGATGGTAAAAGGGGGAGGATTTTAAACCAAAATCCTGCCTTTCTAATAATAATATTAGTTAATATAGAATCTATTCCTATCTCTAATATCAGAAAAGATGCAGGAGTTGAGGGAGGAAGACCCCTAAGAAACATGTTCTGAGGTATGTCTACATCATTACTAGTGGCATAACCCCTTACTTCAGTGCCATATTAGATCTGAGAGGTAACTTTGGGTCTGTATACTGATATAGGAGCTTGGACTGATCATCCTGCTGTAGTTTCATAACATTTCTTTACAGCCACAGCTGATTGGGCTGCCTTAGTTTTAGCTGACTGACTCCTGTACTGCTGGCTCTCTGAGCTCTGCCACCCTCCCCTCACATTCTTGCAGAGTTTGCCTAGGGTGCAAACACTGCTTTTATGATATTGTATTTGAGGTTCCAATAGGCAATGGTGGGAATGATGGAGGCAAGTAGAAGAGTCACTCTACTAGTCACAAAGAGTAAAAAGTGGCTGGGAGTCTCAAAGGGCAGTTGTCCTTCCAGCAAATAGAAGGAAATATCAAGAAACTGAAGCCTGAAAAATGTCTTGCATTCTTCCTGAGGCACTAGAATAAACAAGAAGCCATCCCTGCAGTTTAGCAGAATAAAGCAGTGCACAGTTGTGTTAGCATGTTGCAATGGAACGCTTTTTCAGGGGCCTGCAGGAATTGCTTCACCCTGCTAATGAGGAAGGTAGCTGCACTCTTCAGAGGTCTGACACTACTAGAAGGAAGGATATAGTTTAGCTGTTCAGCCCAGTAAGCAGATAAATGGCTTACTGAGCAAATTCTCAATTGTCCAGTAGTTCAATCAAGTCTAGGCCTTGGAACATTTACAATCTTCAAGCAGTCAGAATGTACTGTTGGGAGCAATCTTGCTGTGGTATCGGTATGGACTGGCTGACCTGATAAGTCTTTTCTAACTCTAATTTCTATCATTCTGTTAACTGCAGTGGATAGAAAGTTCTCATTATAGCTGTTGAACCCCGCATTTGATTCTATGGAGACTCTATTTATTGATGAAAGCACCATGCGATCTGTCTGGAAAATCTCATTGCTATTGCAAGGTCTTTGAGGTCACAGTTTCTCATCATGGCATTAATAATTTGTATTTGTATTAATTATTTGTCAAATAGTGATAGCTACCATTTGGTATTTGGACAGATTACAAAAATTACCATTCCCAGAAACCATACAAAAAATCCAGGTAGGATAGTCCTCAAAGTACTTTCCTTAATAAGTATGATGATTATTTCATCATGAAATAATAGGAGATATTCATTTGGGGGTGCATATAATACAGCTAATATAGGCAGCCCAGTTCTGCATATAGTATAGTTGTTTTTAATCAGTAAACATTGGTGTCATCTAGCAATTTTTGTCAACTGCTAGAGTTCAAAACCATTCTGCAGAAAGGGCCAGAGTAAATATTAACAGATCCTTTGCTTAGCTTGGGTCACTTGAAAAGGCTGCATAACAACAATGAAAATGCTTTGTCAATCACATTCTATACCGGATTAGTCTTAAAGTCCAAGGAAGAATCAAAGTTCACCCTGGTACATATGCTTCAACATAGCATTCCCTGATATTGCTTGCAGGTTTAACAAAAAAGAAAACATGAAGGAGAGAGAACAAACTTTAACTATAGTGGAAATTATAGACTCTTCAAAAATAAAACGGGTGAGCAAATATTTTCCTTGTCATTCTTCAATAATCTGAATTTAAAAATATGTAGTGTGTGGACTCTTAAACTATTAATCCTAAAACTAAGTCTAGACTGGAAGTTACGTTTCTAAAAGGCAGAGCACTAACAATGCAGGATGTTAAATTAAGTTTCCCAGAGCTGTTTACCATAGCAAGTGCAGACATCTCCTCAAATCAGAGAAGACACTAAGTTCTGATTGTCATAGAACTTCAAATGAATTTTGATTACAAGCTTTTCATCTCTTATGAGTTTGCAGCAGCTTTTCATCTCCCCAGTTTGCAGCAGGGGTCTATGGGTGAACTCAGTCATGGTTCTGGAGGCACAGGACTCTGCATCAGATAAACCCTCTATATGGGGATTGCACTGAGAGCGTGGATATGGAATGATTCTCATACACCAACTCTGTATCATGGAATAGCAGGATAGGACAATACAGCACCTACAGCAATTGTAGTCTAGTCACAAGTCCACCTTTATATGACATGAGTACCCCACCATGTAGCATGATGAGGCATATGATGTATCCTCTGCTTTCAGAGTAGCCCCTTTTCTACTCGAGGTGGATAGGGTACATACACCCTTGGCAGAGGTAGGATACAACAATTCACCCTGTACCTGAAAAATTTTTGTGTAGAGATGGTAGACAGGATTCTTTAGAATAGGATCTAATTCTCCTAACTTGCTCACTCCTTCACTTTAAGTAAGTTTATATCATCCTATCAAGTCATGATCTTTGAGGAAAAGTGCAAATAGTTATTTATGTAAGAATTCTGAAAGTTGATGTTTAAAACAGTATCTTGATAACCTCACTATTGGTAATATACCATCCCAGTTGAGGAAAAGGCAAGGGTCCAAGTGAATGTACTTAAATATTTTAAGTCTCTACTGGAGGAACATTGTTAAAGAATAGTAATAGAACACACAGATCTCTCTCCAGTTCTGCTGAGCACCTTCACTGTAGTCAGTGCAGTCACTGTAAACATGCAAGCAATATGGACTCAAATAGCAGCAATGTACAGACAATGTATAGTTCTATATCTCCTTCACCCCACATACATCTTCTTTCCCCCCTAATGGCATGAAGACAGTCCAAGGATGAACAAAAGCTGTTTGAAGCAGTACCTGAACAGGACAGAGGTTATGCTGCTGAGCAGAGGAAAGCATTTTGAAACGTTTGCTGTAGCATGGTCTCCTTTGGTTTTAAGGTATGCATCACAATTGGTCAATTCAGTCTGAAATTCAGCAAGTCTGAATTCCTCACTGAGAACTTCTCAGATAGTAGAATCTGTAATGTTTTCTTTTATCTCTGATTGACAAGGCAATACAATCCTGTTCAGGAAGTTGACATGCATAAATTATCCATACCTTCATCATCTCTAATCTCTACAACAGCAATGCAGTATCTTTATTTAGCCTTAGTAAAATTTGGGTAGTTCAAAGTCTTATATTTTGCCAAAAATAATACAGGGGTAGTTGAAATATAAGCACCGCTACAGACAGAGGTCACTCTAAATCAGTGGTCAGCAACCAATGGATCTCAATCCACTGGTAGATCTCAGAGCCTCTTGCACTAGATCTCAGAGCCTCTTGGGGTAGATCCAAGGCTGGGGTGGGGGCCAAGTGTTCACGTGCCCCAGCCCAGCAGGTTAGGCCATGGGGGTGGGAAGAGGTGGGGGCTAGATTGAGGCCCCTACGGTGAGGGACAGTGCTGCAGAACAGCGTTCCCTCTAAGTGCATGCCACACAGCTTAGAGGGAATGCTGCCACAGAGACAGGACCAGGGATAAGTTGAGTGAGGTCCCAGCCAGATGGGACTTACCTGCTGGGGAGATGTGCCCCCAAATAATTTTTTCTCCCTCTGCCTCGATCTGGACCCCACTTACCACCCCACAGACTTACCTTCTGGGTGGGGGGGATGGTGGCGGCGGTGCGCGATGGATCTTGGGTTGCTTTTAAATGCCAGAAGTGATCTCCTACTTAAAAAAGTTGGAGACCACTGGTCTAGGTGATCTAATAATTCCCCTGACTTTCAAATGTCAATGCCTTGGTTCCAGCTTATCTAAAAGATCACAACCAGCTCCAAAATGAAGGTAGCAGTGAACAGTTCTGCTCTTCTGATGTAATAGATTTTTTTTCCATGAGGATAAAACTTATCTGTGCAAGAAACAAGCTTTCTTAGAAGCCAGTTAATAGGTATGGTGTGAATTCCCAAAGGAATTATGGACTGTAAATATAAGACTTACGAGTTTCGTCTTCAAGTGCAAGGTGCATTTCTTTGACCTTGCCTTCTTTAATATAAATATGTAGGAGTGTGCACATTTAAATTCAACAGCAACAAAAAATAAACTTGACCCAAACAAAGCAGAGGAATGAGAAAGAGAGAATAAATCATATGACAGACATCACTTAATATTTTACTGGCAGGAACTGAGATATTACTGTGGTTAGTGCAATATAAGGTCTTGTATAGAAGCAAATATTACTGTGAGATTAAAAATATGTAAGAATGTGTATCTAACAGAGGATGCCTATATTAATATTTTAATATAAAGTCAATTTTATTCTTTCCCCTCCTTTTCTACTTTTCATATGTCAGGTTTTTGTGCTGACAAAACAAACATGCATTTGTTCAGGGAAAAATTTCAATGATTTGATATGTGGAATTACAAGGAACTGTTTGGGACCGTGCATTAATTCAGGGGTGCTCAACCCCTCTTTCCCTCCACCTCCCACCCCCCCGTGGGCCAGATCTGGCTCCTGGCACCATGTCTTCTAGCTTGCAAGGCTCTCTATGGGTTTATAGGGACGCCTGGAGGCCATGGCCCTGCACACTAGATTGGGCATGAAGCACAGTACAGGGCTCAATGCTGGTGGTGGAGCCAGTCAGGAGTGGCACAGGGCTCTGGAGCCTGACCTTGGCCTGATGTGCTGGGCAGAGGTGGTGTAAGGCCCTGGGGGCCAAATTTTGGCAAACGGGGCTAGGTTGGGGCAGCACAGGACCTTGGGACCCAATCCCAGCAGGTGGGGTCCAGTCTGACCTGCAGACCAGGCCCATGCCTCTAATTTGGCCCACAGGGTCAAAAGGTTGAAACCACTGCATTTGTTCGTTAATTAAATATTACTATTAACATGGGCAGTAGTAAAATAGCTAATGATGGTCCAAATTAAATTGTGCACTTTAGGCTTCTGGACCATGAGGTGAATGGGATAGATTTTGTTTCTGACTTGTCAGTTGGATATTGTTGGATCAGTTTGCTTTTGCTTTTATCTTGGCTCTCATAATATATAGAAACATTCAAAAAGCAAATAATTAAAAGTTTGCACCTCAAAACACAGCTCTCTAAAAAGAGTTTGAGCCTACAGGAAATTTCCATTGCTTTTTCACTTCTGATCCTGCATTTGGCTAAATGACACACACATGCACACACACACTTTTCCAGGAATATGCTGTAAGTGCGAATCTGGACCTGGTTCATTTTTCAGTTGTGAATAATGACCCAGCTTGAAGATCATTATTCAAAGATAAAAAATGAGCCAGTTTTCATACATTATATATAATATATTATAATATATCTGAACATTAGGTACTTGGTTGAGCATCATACGATTATGAATCAGGTTAAAGATAAATATAGAAGGTGCTGCAATTTGTCCTGGGTGCAAGATAAGAGACCTGAAACTTAGTACATTTGCTAGTTTTCTTTATTTTCCAAGAAAAATTGCAAAG
>NW_017729022.1:1922719-1929110 GCF_001723915.1 Gavialis gangeticus
GAATCTGGACCTGGTTCATTTTTCAGTTGTGAATAATGACCCAGCTTGAAGATCATTATTCAAAGATAAAAAATGAGCCAGTTTTCATACATTATATATAATATATTATAATATATCTGAACATTAGGTACTTGGTTGAGCATCATACGATTATGAATCAGGTTAAAGATAAATATAGAAGGTGCTGCAATTTGTCCTGGGTGCAAGATAAGAGACCTGAAACTTAGTACATTTGCTAGTTTTCTTTATTTTCCAAGAAAAATAGCAAAGGGAACTGCTGTAGTTTGTTGTTTGTTAGATGTATTTAATTTTGGTTTATTTCCTAATATAAGTAAGTGTTTCATAGGTCAATTACATCAGCATCTAAAATCTTCAACTGTATTCTAGTGTACAACATGTAGTAAGATACAGCTCTTGCCCCAGACAGTCTCTAAATTAGGGGTTAGCAAAATACAGCCCATGGGCTGGATTCAGCCTGCCAATTGATTGGATCTGGCCCACAGGGTGTGGCTGCCAGTTGATTTGATCTGGTGGCTGCAGCTACTCCTGTGGTGCTCCACATGGGGTTGAGCCTAGCCTGGGGCAGCCTGCACCTCGCTTCAGCCTGCACCCACTGACCTGGTCCTGGCCAGCATGCAGAGCTTCTGCAGGGGGTCTGCTCCTGGTGCAGCTGCAAAATCCTGGGTGCTCCTTTGCTTTCCTCACCTCCCGCAGCAGCTGCTCCTGCTTTTCCTGCGTGACTCATGGCTTGGAGGAAGCTTCAGCCAAGTGGCTCTTGCCCCAGCATGTAGGGTTCTGGCCCCAAATCTTGGCTACCTTCCACCGATCCTGCCTGCCTGGCACATGCAGCCAGAATAGATGGAAGGCAGCCAGGAGCTTCCGAAGGACAGCTCCTGCCCCAGCATGTGAGACTCTGGCTCTGGCTCCAGCTGTCTGCTGCCTTCCACCCACTCTGCCTGCTGAAAAATGTGTGCGCTGGCTGGGCCAGCAGGTGAGGGCTGGTGCACAGCATGCGCTGCCTCAGGTGGGAGCAGTCAGGGCTTGGCCTCATGCAGAGTGCACAGGGTCAGCTGTAGACTGCAACATCTAGGTAAGCTTTGAACATGCCCCCTGCCCCCTCCTCCCTCCTCTCACCCCGAGCTGGCTTCTGGGATCCTAGTACCTAGGCACCCACCCCCACACATGAACACATGTCCTGCTCGACACTTCCCCACTCCCCTCCCAACAGGGCAGGGGGCTGCCTCACAACCCTGCTCCATGATCCTGGTCTTGCCAGCCCGTTTCACTCCTGATCACTGCTGCCTGCCTGCCCACAGCCCCATAGGGTGTTTTGGTGAGTTGTGGTGGTGGGGAGGGTGCTGACTTGGCCTGCAACAACTCATCAAAACTCCCTCTGTGGTCCCCGGGTCCAAATAATTGCCCACCCCTGGTCTTTATAGACCTTGCAGAAAAGTTATCACCCCGTGGGTATGCCTACATGTTCACTAATGCACCATAGATACTGCTCATTTAGTTTAGTACTTGCTTAATAAAGTACTAACTAACTAGAGTTACTGCACAGTTGTGCTGGCACACAGTTATTTTGTGATGCTTAATGTTTATTAGCCTAGTAACACTGTGCAGTAGGCTATTAGCACAGTTTTAAACCATCTCACTACCATGCAGTGTTATTAGGCTAATGCGCAGTAAGCGTCTCATGTAGACGCATCCACTGTCATTTTTATAGAGAGAGGTTAACAACTTTCCCTCATAATGCAGCAAATCTCTGACTAAACCAACAGCTGAGCATATCTCCCAAGCTCTGCTTCAGTGCTGAATCACAAAGCTTTCCTTCCCATCTACTGTTTCTTTTGGTTTTCTAAGCAGCTACCACAAAAAGAAAGAGTGAGAAGTATTTGAACTAATTCTATTTTCCCCTCAATAAAAAAGGGTAGTCTGTAGTATCTTATCTATTATTGGAGGCATCTACACATGCATTTTACTGTGGTGTTGGCCAATTAGCACTGCAGTAAAGTGTCACCATCTATACACATGGCACGACTAGGCCTCAGTAACTAATTAACACTGGGGTAGGATCGTACTGCCTGACGCAAATACTATCCTACAGTGGAGTTTAGTGGGCTGTAACCCATGTGTAGATGGGAGCCAGGACTGGCTGAGGCATGAGAGTGCTACAGTGCAGGGCTGCCTGCCAGCTAGCCCCAATGTAGCACACTTGTACCCCAGCCAGCCCCTCCTCAGCAACCTGAGCCATGGCAGAGCAGCTCTGGGCTGGCAGGCTGAGCCTCCAGGTCCCCTGACAGCCAGGGCTTCGCCACTCTAGCTCAGCATGCTACGATCCTGGGTGCACATGTAAACACTGCACCTGGGAGCAATAAACTTCAGAGTAAACTGCTCCAGAGGTTATTCAACCACACTAATTGCACATGCACGTGCACCTACTGTTTAGGAAATGTTCTTGCAACAACTAGTTCAATATCCAGTTATTGACCAAAGTGAAGAAAAATTCAGTGCATATTCTGAAATGCATATGTCTATTTGAAAGATTAAGCCAACTCTGTTAACTGGATACACTGAATAAACAGAAAATAAATGATAAGCAATTGGACACTTTAAAAAAAAATTAGAAACTGAAAAATTTACACAAATTGAATTTTATTTGGTATGTGAAATGTTTGATGAACTTGGGTCCAATATTAGATGCCTTTTTCAGAGGTGTAGCTGATGCCATCATAAACCTTACAAAGCCTGGCCAAGATTTTCATAAATTCATAGATGTTAGGGTCTGAAGGGACCTCAGTAGGTCATTGAGTCTGACCCCCTGCCCTGGGCAGGAAAGAGTGCTGGGGTCAGATGACCCCAGCTAGGTGCTTGTCCAGCTTCCTCTTGAAGACCCCTGGGGTAGGGGAGAGCACCACCTCCCTTGGAAGCCCATTCCAGAATCTGACAACCCTTACAGTGAAGAAATTCTTTTTAATGCCTCACCTAAATTTGTTCTCTTTTAATTTGTGGCCATTGTTCCTAGTTACTTCAGGGGGTGCCCTAGTAAATAGAGCATCTCCTATTCCCTGTTGCCCTCCCCTGATGAATTTCTAGGCAGCCACAGGATCACCTCTCAGCCTTCTTTTGCGAAGGCATAAGAGTTTTAGGTCCCTTAGTCTCTCCTCATAGGGAGGCTTGCAGGCCTCTGACCATATAAGCGCAACCCTCTTGAAGTGCGGTGCCCAAAATTGGAAGCAGTACTCCAACTGTGGCCTGACCAGTGCCGCATTACCTCCCTGGACCTGCTTGTCATGCATCTGCTAATGCATGATAAAGTGCGGTTAGCTTTGTTGATCATTTCGTCACATTGATGACTCATGGTCATCTTGGTGTCAACTATGAGTCCAAGGTCCCTTTCTGCTGCTGTGCTGCTGAGAAGATCAACCCCAGCCTGTAAGTGTGTTGGTGGTTCTTTTTGCTTAGGTGCAGCACTTTGTACTTGTCTTTGTTGAACTGCATCCTATTTTATTCTGCCCATTTTTGCAACCTGTCCAGATCCACCTGGATCCGCTCCCTACTCTCTGGTGTGTTAACTTTGCCCCATAATTTGATATAATCTGCAAACTTGGACAGGGTGCTCTCCATGCCATCGTCCAAGTCACTGATGAAGACATTGAATAGCACTGGTCCAAGGACCGAGCCTTGTGGGACTCCACTGCCCACTTCTTTCCAGGTTGATATCAACCCATCCACCACCACTCTCTGGGTGTGACCCCTAAGCCAATATGCCACCCACCTGACCATGTAATCATCTACATCACAGCCTGACAGTTTATTTATGAGAACAGAATGAGATACCATATCGAAGGCCTTTTTAAAGTCTAGGTAGATGACATCTACCTTGACTCCTGAGTCTAAGCATTTTGTAACCTGGTCATAAAAAGAAACAAGTTTAGTCAGGCAGTATCTACCTGCAGTGAATCCATGCTGATTTCCTTTCAGCATTATTTCACCTGCTGGGCTCCCACAAATGTGATCCTTAATGATTTTTTCCAGAGTTTTCCCAAGGACAGACGTGAGACTAATTGGCCTATAGTTTCCCAGTTCCTCCCTCCTTCCCTTCTTGAAAATACAGACCACATTGGCTCTTTTCCACTACTCTGGGACCTGACCAGAGCACCATGAGTGCTCAAACAGCCGTGCCAGTGGCTCTGCTACGACACTGGCCAATTCCTTCAGCACCTTTGGATGAAGCTCATCCAGGTCCGCTGATTTGAACAGATCCTGCCCCTCCAAGTGCCCCTTCACTAAGTGTGTGCTAACAGTTGGTGGGCTGGTTTCCCTCCTGTGTCTATTTATGATCCAGTTGCAGGATTTTTCTTGGTCTGTGTCTAGGAATACAGATGCAAAGAACTCATTGAAGAGCTCAGCTTTGTGTCTCTCCCACCCTCCCTGTCACCAGTTGCCCTAGTTTTTCCTGTAGGGGTCCTATGCTACCCTGTGCCTTCCTTTTGCTCCCTATATACCTGAAGAAGCACGTTTTGTTGTTCTTAATTTTTGTAATTTATAATTACATTTCATAAGAAAGCTTAGTATGTAAATATAATGGTGGTAACATGTTTTTCTCAGCTAGTATAGAAAGGCTAGTCTCACTTTACAAACTATTTTGCAAAATTAAACTATAGATTAGAGTCTGGTATTAATATGTGGGTTTTACATAGGGAGTAAATGTAAATGAAAGATTGGACTACTTACATTCAGATTAATTCATTCATATATGAGTAATTGCAACAAGTACTAATTTTTATCAAGTACAAATGGAATTTTCTTATTGCATACATTTAGTAGCACTGTGCACTCATATTAGTAGGTCAGCTTAGTGTAGCTGTTACTAGTAGGTGCGTATGCACAATGGCTTCTACTCTTAAGATATGTGTATATCTTCCAATGATCTGAATGTATGACAACATACTTTTTGGAGATCTAGCAGAACAGCGAAGGCTGTTCACTATTTTAGTGCCTCTCCCCAACTAATCCTAAAATTATTTTGAATTGAATGATTTTAACTTAATTACATGGATAAACAGTTTAACCCTCTGGTTTAAAATCCATGGGGAACACAGTACAGGGGACACAACAGTGGGAGACAACTACAGACCTCCCACCCAATGTCAAGATCTTGATCAGGAGTTTGTCTGGGAACTGCCTGAGGATGCATGCTCCAGGACCATGGTTGTCATGGGTGACTTCAATTACCCAGACTTATCATTGGAGGATCACTCAGCAAAGTCCAAGCAGTCGCAAAGCTTCCTCTCATGCATGGATGACCTCTACCTAGCTCAAGAAGTCTATGGGCCAGTGAGAGGTAAAGCGCTGCTCAACCTGGTACTGGCTACTGGGGATGACCTAATCAGCGCCCTAATGATTGATGGGAAGCTGCGTGACAGCGACCACGAGCTGATCACCTTCACCATCTGCCGTAAAGCTGGTAAGTCAGTCAGCAACACTGAAGTCCTTGACTTCAGGAAAGCTGACTTTGACAAGTGCAGGAGGCTTGTCAGTGAGGCCCTAAGGGGCCATGACCCCAGGGGGAGGGGAGCCTAGGAAGAGTAGTTGCTCCTCAAGGGAGCAAGCCTCAATGCTCAAGCTAATTTGATTCCATCTCAGAGGAAAGGCAGCAAGAGGGCACAGCAGCCCCCCTCGCTCTCCAGGGATCTAGCAGACTTCCTGAGGCTAAAAAGAAAGGCCTACAAAGGATGGAGGATGGGATTCACCTCCAAGAAGGAATATTCTGCACTGGTCTGGTCCTGCAGGGAGCAAACCAGGAAACCCAAGACTACAACTGAACTCCAACTAGCTTCGAGCATCAAGGACAATAAAAAGTCCTTTTTCAGATATGTGGGGAGCTGGAGGAAAAGCAAGGGCAACATTGAACCTCTGCTGAACCAGATGGGGCAACTGACAACTGACGCCCAGGAAAAAGCCAAACTATTAAATGGGTACTTTGCATTGGTCTTTCATCAGTCCCATGGGATGCCCAAGCTCGCTACGGGACAGGGAGGTCCAGGTGAGGGACATACCCTGCCCTCCATCAATGCTGACTTTGTACAGGAACACCTTAAGAGGTTGGATATGTTCAAGTCAGCTGGCCCTGACAGTCTACACCCCAGGGTGCTCAAGGAGCTAGTAAGCATCATAGCCCAGCCCCTGGCACGAATCTTTGAGAACTCCTGGTGCTCTGGTGTCATGCCCGAAGACTGAAAGAAGGCCAACGTGATGCCTGTCTTCAAGAAAGGGAGGAAAGTGAATCTGGCAAACTATAGGCCCATCAGCCTGACATCTATCCCGGGGAAGATCTTAGAAAAGTTTATTAAAGAGGCCATCCTTAATGGACTGGCTGATGCCAACA
>NW_017729022.1:1934110-1953686 GCF_001723915.1 Gavialis gangeticus
CAGAGAGTAGTAACTGATGGAAGCCAATCGTCATGGTGCCCTGTGACCAGTGGGGTCCCCCAAGGCTCTGTCCTTGGACCCATATTGTTCAACATCTTCATTAATGATGTGGACATTGGAGTCAGAAGCGGACTGGCCAAGTTCGCCGATGACACCAAACTTTGGGGCAAGGCATCCACACCAGAAGACAGGAGGGCAATCCAGGCTGACCTGGACAGGCTCAGCAAATGGGTGAACGAGAACTTGATGGTGTTTAACGCTGAAAAATGGAAGGTTCTCCACCTTGGGAGGAAAGACCTGCAGCATCCTTAAAGGCTCGGCAGTGCTACGCTGGCTAGCACTACGGAAGAAAGAGACTTGGGGGTCATCATTGACCACAAGATGAACATGAGCCTGCAATGTGATGCTGCAGCTAGTAAAGTGACCAAAACGCTGGCTTGCATCCATAGATGCTTCTCAAGCAAATCCCGGGACGTCATTCTCCCCTTGTACTCGGCCTTGGTGAGGCCACAGCTGGAGTACTGCATCCAGTTTTGGGCTCCACAATTCAAAAAGGATGTGGAGATCTTGAGAGAGTGCAGAGAAGAGCCATGCGCATGATCAGAGGTCAGGAAAACTGACCTTATGATGACAGGCTGAGAGCCATGGGGCTCTTTAGCCTGGAAAAGTGCAGGCTCAGGGGTGATCTGATGGCCACCTATGAGTTTATCAGGGGTGACCACCAGTATCTGGGGGAACATTTGTTCACCAGAGTGCCCCAAGGGATGATGAGGTTGAACGGTTATAAACTACTGCAAAACTGTTTCAGGTTGGACATAAGGAAGAATTTCTTTACTGTCTGAGCCCCCAAGGTCTGGAACAGCCTGCCATTGGAGGTGGCTCAAGCACCTACTTTGAACACCTTCAAGAGGAAATTGGATGCTTGCTGGGATCCTAGGACCCCAGCTGACTTCTTGCCCTTTAGGCGGGTGGCTGGACATGATGATCTTCCGAGGTCCCTTCCAGCCCTAATGTCTATGATGTCTATGAAACATCTATAAAAAAGAGGAATAGAGATTATGAAAGGGTAAAATAATTCATCCAGAACTCTGTGGGTAAGGAATTAGCTAAGGGGTATATGTCTATTGGCTATTTGGCTTGAGGAGGTTATAAATAGAGTTCCTCAAGGACTAGTCTTGAGTTCAGTATTATTATATATTTTCATTACTGACCCTGGCACAACAAGCAGAAATTTGCTGATGACATTTAGTGATGACATGAAATTGGGAGGCATTGTCAATATAGAGGAGGAGCAAAATATTATCTCAAAACTATTCAGTGACTTTGAGAACAGATAGAATGAAAATGGAATGAAATTTAATATTGCAAATTGCAAGAACCTCCACTCAGGAACTGCAGGCTAGTATTTCTTCCAGCATTAAGAGGGGGACTTATTATCTAGAAATGACAGAGGAGGAGAAAGCCCTGGATGTATTAGTGATCACAGGATGACAATGTGGCACCAATGTGATAAGGCTCTGAAAAAAGGCAAATGAGGTCTTCGGATGTATCAGGCAAAGTCTTTCTGGTTGAGATAGTGAAGTATTATTCCAGTATACAATACCCTGGTGAGACCTATTCTAAAACAGAATGTACAATTATGCTTGTCTATTTTTAGAAAGATTAATACAAGCTAGAACAGGAGCACACTGAATGCTATGATAATTAGGGGTGTGGAAAGCTTAAATAGGAAGCATAATTTACAAAAGAAGGTTGGAGTAACTGAGATTATTTAGTCTGGAGGAGAGAAGAATACATGAAGGGTGGTTATGAAGAGAATGATGACAGACGGTTCTCTGTGGCTGCAGGGAACAGGAGAAGGAGTAATGGTCTTAAATTACAAAAAGGGAAATTTATATTTGATATTAGGAAAAACTTTCTAATTATGAGGATGGTTAAATGTTGGAAAATACCTAAAGAAGTTGTGGAATCTCTATCTTTTGAAGTTTTTAAGAGCAAGTTAGACAAACCTTTACCTGGAATGGTTGAGACAGGAATGACCTTGCCTTGAGTAGGGGGTTGGACTAGATAACTTCCTGAGGTCACTTAGCGCTATTTTTCCTGGTTCTTTGATTTGTCATAACATGTTAGTATTTTCCATAGAAAAGAAGCTATTTGGTGTGATCACTGTTGATAACTATCAGCTGTAGTAGCAACCCTGATCATGTCCATAGCCTACTTTTTGAATTTAATCAAGTATCACAAACTTCAGTATGTGGGGGGTAAGAATAGGAGAAATGCAGGGAATGTTTCTGGGAATGCTATGTGCTATGGACTCCATCTTGCAAGGCAACGCAGAACCCAAGCCAGAGGCTTGCTCAGTTATTTGAATTTAAATATGGGTTGAGCAATTTTGGAGCAGGATTGAAGCCTGTGTACAAATGACTATCTACTGATGAGACGAGATGTAAAACCAATGCTTTTATACAGTCATTAAAGATCCCATGACACTTTTTATGAAAGCAAGAGTGTTAACCCCAGTGTCCTTGCCAAATGCTAACTTGGTTAATTACATTCTTTTTTCTTTAATTCTTCTTGCACTTTTAATTATAGTATTATTCAATTCCAGTACCACACTGTCACTGGCTGTGCCTTAACTATTTGCTAAGGAAAGAGCTATTTTTTCTTTAGGGCTGGCTACATTTCATAAGTGGATGAAATGATTCATTATAGATGTGTTTTTATATAGGAGAGTGCATTTGCTATGTACAAAGTACTTAGGCATTCATAAATATTTACCTGTCTGTCTATCCACCTAAACTGAGGTTAAGTATTTATATTTTTGGGAGAGTACTATAGAGTCTATCAGGTTTAGTGGTGCTACATTAAAGTAAATAATGGAAAGCACGTAAGTGTTAGAATTTGCTGTTAGGTTATTTGGTTATTTGTTTTTGTTTGTTTGTCTAAAGCAGGTATGTCAAACATGACCTGATGGATGGATCTGGCCCATGAAGCTGTATGATCCAACCCACGGGTCTTGGACTGACCCCACATACCTCATGTGGTATGTGCAGCTGGTCCTGTCTGTGGGCTGGACCTGGTGTTATGAGCATGTAAACAGCATGGGACATGTGCTGCATTCAGCACTCCTGCCAGACTGGCCCTGAGTGTTGACTCTGGGGCCAGTCTGGGTTGAGTTCTGTTGGAGCCACTGAACATGACTGGTCCAGTGGGCTGCTGCATGCAGTGCGTGTCCTGTGCCAGATCCCTGTGCTACATGCAGCACCCACAGCGCTGGGTCTGGCCCTCATTCTGCCTGGAGCATAAGCTCTGGAGTGGGGCTGACACATACTGCCTGCAGTGTAGGGGCTGACACAAGGATGGTGCTGCCATTGGCACCCCACTGGACTGGCCCTGTATGCTGGCTGTGGCATGGCCCAATTCAACACACACAGCAGCCCAGAGACCCTCATACAACTCCCAGGACTACATGAGTGTAACATCCCTGGTCTAAAGCAACTTCAAATACTGAGAGAATTTTAACAATTAATCTAAATTTGTAAAGAAGTTTAAAATCATAGCTCATAATGTCTGGAGGAGGAAGGTAGAACCACTCTGGAAGATCATCTAGATTTTAGAAAAAGAAGAAGGGATAGGACCTTTGACTTCCAGACTTCCTTTCCTAGCTTTCTCACTAGCAGTGTAATAATAATTTGTATTTTCATAGCACTTTACAGGCATGTATTTCATTTGATTGTTTCAATAATAAATAAATATATTTATCCTAGTTTTACAAGAGGAGAAACTGACACTCAAAGAGGTTAAATAACTTATCCACAGTCACAGTAGAAATCAGATCTCTAAGGGCCTTGTTACATGGTAATTTTGGGCAGCTCCTGGGGCTCTAAATACTTGGACTGTCCATACATTAACGCCTGAAATTAGTTTTAGGCACTCATTAGCTGGCTCAAAGTTATGCCACTCTAGGCCAGGATTATCTCTGATCTGTGTTACCCAGCTCATTTTACACTAAGGTGTGGCCACTGTAAGCTACATGTTAGTAGTGTAAAATGCCTCACCTGTCCTTCATCCGGCACTAGACCATTGGGACTACTGCCCCCTTGCCCCTTCCTGCCCCCACTTACTAGTGGCTGCCCGCATTGTCTGTCCCAGAGGACCAGGCAGGTAAGGGTTAACCTGTCTTCCTGGCTGCCGCTAGAGCTGTGCAAAACTCCACGTGCTGATTCGATCCAGAGGAGATTTGGCCTGATTTTGGCAGCTGAATCTCCAAATCCGAACTGAATCAGGAAACTAATAAAAAGGTCTGAATTGATCTGAAGCTCTCCAAATCAATATGGAAAAGATTTGTTTGATTTGGAGATTTTGGTCTACCTGCCACCACCTCTGCTGCAGCTCTCTAGGCTGAGCTCAGCCAGGAGATGAGCAGCCTGGGCTGAGCAGGCAGGTTAACTCTTCCCTCCTTGCACCCCTGGGACAGACAGTGGTGACAACCACAAGTAAGTAGGGCAGGGGGGCAGAGGTGATCTCCAAGGGACTAGAGGGAGGCAGGGATCCTGGGCCCAGGGGGGCAGGGAGCACCCAGAATGGGAGTGGGAGGGGATTTTTACCTTTTGGTCCTCCAGGCCCCTGCTGGCCTGAAGTATGACTCTTCCAAACTTAAGCTAGAATTAACATTGATCAACATTTGTGCAGTTCACAGAGTAAGGTATAACAAGGTCCTAAGAACTGAAGCTTGCTCCTAATCCTCTGTAGTGCAGTGTGTAGGATAGTTATTGTAGAAAAGTACAAACTGGGTATAAACAGATATTTTGATTTACTGGTGTTTTATACCCACTTTGAAGTGGCATAAATTTCTAAATGAGGTGCCACGCAGCTGAAAAGAAGACTTGTGTCCAAGCAAAATAGCTTAGGACTGATACCATGAAAGGACCTAGATGTTGCAATCCTTGACATTATAACACCTAACTTTTTGGACTCCTTATACAATGTCTGGGAAGAGTAAGGCTCCTCAGAAAAGGCTTGAGAAGAGGTAGCACAAGCAAGGGGGAGCTGTTTAGCTTAATTGATAGGTTTAATTAATACTGAAGTGTGAAACATTGCTTTTCCCAGGAGTTTAGGAAGCTAAGTCTTGATAGCAAGGGAAATGCCTGTATAATAGTGGGATTCACAACCTACAATCTTTAGTAATGGCTTTTTTCCAAGATGTTGTCAAAGGAGGTGATGACAGCACTACTATGTCTAGGGGTAAGAAATACAACTTCAATACACTCCTCATCTGTTGAGTTCAAACCCACAACTTCTGTGTCTTTCAAAAGTCTCCTAATCATCTGGAAATAGGCTATTGTGGGTGGTAATACTGACTACTTCTACTGAAAGTCTGCCTCTACAGAACTTAATTCAATATGCATTGGGCTGGTGAGAAAAAATGTGATATTGTAGTCCAATGGTTAGGGTGTTTGCTTGGGAGAATGATTGTGGTTCTGGCAGCCTTTCACTGGTGTCTCTCTTGATTTTGTTCTTTCCTTTCCAAGTGATTTTGGAGGGTAATTTGGGGTAATTCAGTCTTGCCAAGGTGTGTCTCGCATACAGAGTTTTAAGACTATTTTGACACTGTTCCTGTTTAACACATATATCGGATATTTAAGAGAGTGAGATGATTTCGACTGCACCTGCACTTCTCTTAGTATATGGATGCCATCAAGCTGTGTTTCATTTTTATTACATACAGAAGGTGTTGTGGCTCTTCTTTCCCAGTACCTGGTTGTGATTTCAGCATGGATGAGAAAAAAAACTGTCTGACACTTAATCTGTATGAAACAAAGATGATGATCGTAGGTTGGGGAAGATCCTGTGCCTTGTGCATCCATTGTGCAGGAATGATTTTAGCCTATTTTAAAGACTGAAGATGTTTGTCCACCCTTGTTAAAATGATTGTCACTGTAGGTATAGTTTTGAATTGCCATCTTAGATATTGTATGACATTTTTTCTCAGAGTTGGACCTTGTTATAATTCATGATTGTATGACTGGATTGTAGAGATGCTGACTTCATTTAGATGATACAGATGGCTTAAGTATTGAGAATTATGAAGTGATCTTAAATTTATCTTGTGTTTGTCATCCACTCTCTTGTCATCTACAGCTTCTTATTTTTGTTCTTTAATGGTAACAGTAGCATTACAAATTATAGTGTATTTACTGCTAATATGTTTTTGAACACGTTTATAGAACTGCATGAACTGTTTGTACGCAAGAAAACTCTTAATTTTTTTAATAGTTATCATTTCCTAGCCTTTCAAAAATCAGTTAATATAACTCCTTATTATGGGCCCGGTCAAAAGCCCATTGAAAACAGATTCATATTGATGTAGGGAGGTTTAGATCAAACCCTGGATAACTAGGGAAGTCATCTTCATACGGCTGCAAAGGGCCAAAGTATGCTTTAATTTCCACTACATTAGGAAGTCTCTAAATACATACTTAGAGCTAATGTGATTTCAACTGTTATAGTTATAGTATGACTGCAATAAAGTCTTAACAAAATTAAAACTAGAATGAGTACTGTAGTACTCATTGGTTCACTACTAAGGAATGCAATACAGGTGCTTAGGGTAAGAATGCTCTTAGCATTCAAATCCTTCATATTAAATGTTCCTTGTTCATGAGTAATACTCAACTGAATTCTGAACATTCTTAAATATTTGATCTCTCAATGAAAATAAATTTTAAACTGGATTTTCAAAACTGGTTTGACATGGTGATTTCTAATGGTGTTTAGGAATTCTCAGCCTCTGTAGTAGTAGATTTCTACATAAGGTGCTTAAAGTGTAGAGGAGATGTTACTTGTGTAGGTTCAATATGTATGCTGGTTGTTTCATTCTGTGACTGGTTTTTAGGAGAATTTTAGGTGAACTAAACTTCCAGGTGAAAAATTAGAAACATTAAAGTTTTCATAGATTGTAAGGCTGGAAGAGACCTTGGAAGATCTTTGGGTCCAGCCCCCTGCACCAAGCAGGAAAGATAACTGGGGATCAGGTGACCCCAGCAGGGTAATGGTAAAGTCTCCTCTAAAAAAAATTTCTCACTAGGAAGGTAGTGAGGCACTTGAACAGGTTACCAGAGTGGTTGTGGAATCTCCATCTTTGGAGGTTTTTAGGACCATCTAGACAAAGACTTCGCAATGGCTGGGATGATATAGTTGGGGGTGGTCCTGCTTTGAGCAAGGGGTTGTACTAGATGACCTCCTGAGGTCCCTTCCGCCCTAATATTCTATGATTCTCTGAAATTTGCATGTGTAAATATATGCGCTTAAGTCAGGGGCAATGCGTAGGGGGTGCATGCATGTGCACCCCCTATGCATGGCAGTGCACCCCCTGCAAAAAGGCGCCGCTGACATGGTCAGCAGTGCCTGTGGGTGGTTGCCACTTGCCACCCTGCCGCTGGCACTGCTGGCAGCATCTGCAGGCAGTTCCTGATTGCCCCTAGCCGCTGCTGCCACTGCTGGTAGTGCCTACGGGTGGTCGCCGACCTGTGGTCAGTGTTTGCCACCCTGCCCCCACTACTGACTGTGCAGGTGGCATCTGTGGGAGCTCTCCACTCCTACTGCCACTGGCTCAGCCATGCCCCACCAGCCGCGGGGGGCATGCACCATTCATGACTGAAGTGCTCAGGGAAGCAAAACAATAAGATGACTTGAAACAGATCAAAAACTAGAATTTCTGTTCTGCAGGAAATTCTGGTACCTCTCTTCCATCAAAAAGTAAATGAAAAAACAAAACCTCTACTTAAAAATGCTTTGTTTTTTAAAATTAAATTTATTTATGTTAAAGACATGGAACGAATAATGTAACACTAGTATGACATAGATAAGGGCTGAACAAATCTTTCAAAAACACGTCAGCCCCAACAGCTTGGGGATACAAGAGGCCCATTAAAGAATGCACAGAAAGAGTTAAATAAGATCTCAGAACAGAGCTCGCCAGAAATTTTGTTGGAAACACACTACTTTGTTGAGCCTGAAATTTAGTTTGAAACAACTCCAGTTTGACAAATGTTTGCCAAATCTAAGGTAAGGTTCCTGGGTCCAGAGATTGAGAAGAGACTTCCCTGGGACCACAAACTTTTGTTTCTTGCATCAATTTTCTACACATCGTGCTTTCCAATTCATACTGGGTATGGCTCTCTCCACTTCATAACTGAACCAGGAAGGACTTTTCATCAGTGATCTGCATCCTTGATAGGGGAATCTTGTTTTGTCCATCTGATACATCCTCCTTAAAGAACTCTCCATTTCTGTTTTTATAAATCTATCCAAATATTTCTTAATCAGTTTCACTAATAATTTTCATCAGCTTTGAGAAATTAGCCTTTTTAAAGTACCAAATATGTTTTACTGTTTGGGATTGTCCTTTGTTTGCCCATAATAAATTTAGTTAGGATATGTTCACTGTTCTCTATGGATTAGCAACTTCCAGTCCAGTGATTAATTCATCCTTATCCAGCATAATGAGAAACAGAAGTACTTCATGACATGTCTAATATTTTTGTGTTAGAAAATTGCTTTCTATATTTTCCAGAAACTTAGTAATATTTTTATCTGGTTGAATGGAACCACCAGCAAACATCTCCAAGGTAGAAGTCCCACAGAATAATACAGTTTTTCTTCCTGTATATTACAGTCAGATGCTTAAGAAGGAATTCACCCTGTTCTCTAGTTTGATTTCTGGTCTCAAGCCCAGCTAGAATCTTCCCCTTGGTTTTGTTAGTTAACAAACTGATCCATAGTTAATGCAACCAAGTCCTGAAGTTCTGAGATGATCAAAACTCCAAAAGAAGTAACAGTGTCTTTATTAAAGGGCATAACTGTCCTTTTACCCATTCTGTCTTTTTAAAGCCTGTTATAACCAGAGATGATAAGATTTGAATCATGTTAATTGTCCCATCAGTTTTCAGAGGTGTCAATTATAACAAATGTCTTAATTCTTCTTAGGGTGGCATTGCTGATTACCTTTAAACCATCATAAAGACATTTAAAATGGGAGCATTCATCCATTAAAATATGATAACCTGTACTAAGTACCCTGTAAATGTCTTAAAGTTATGCCAGTTCAAGCGGGGGGTATCTTTGATCTGCTTTACCCAGGTCATTCCAGGGTATTGTTAGTCCGCTCCAGGGAAATAAAATGCTTTATTTTCATTTCTCCAGCATCCCAGGATGCATCATTACTTACATTTCACACTCCTTTTCTCCATGGGCAAACTTTTAACTCTCCTGGAATCTACTGCCCATGGGAATGGTGCTGGCTCTGGCCAACATCCCCTTCTGCCCCTAGGGCAGGGGTGGGCAAAATGGTGGATCCAGTTGGTAGCTGGACTCCATTTCCCAGCAGCCGCTGCCCACATGGCTAGGGCTGGTCTTGATGGACACCCGAGCTACAACTGTGCTGTGATGGCACAGGGCTGCAGGGCTGGGGTTGCCATGGAGACTGGTCCCAGCTGCGCTGGTAGGGTGTGTGGCAGGAGAGGGCAGGAGGCTGTTCTGGAGCCCTGGGATCTGGCAGTGGGAGCAGCTTGGTCCAGGGCCTGCACACTTGTTCTGCAGCCTGCACACTGTGGGCAGGGACATGCAGGCAGCAGATCATGGCTCTGCCCTATCTCCTTGCAGTGGTGACAGCCTGGTCTGGAACTGGGGCAGAGCTGCAATCTGCTGCCTGCGTGCCCCTACTCGAAGCATGCAGGCTGCAGATCATGGCTATGCCCTGGCCCCAGACCAAGCTGTCCCCACTGCAAGATCCCAGGCCTCCAGAGCAGCCCCCTGCCCTGCCCTACTATGTACCCTGGTAGTGCGGCTAGGGCAGGTCTTCACAGCAACCCCAGCGATGCGCCATCACAGTGCAGCTGTGGCTGGGGTCTCCCTGGAGACTGGCCCCAGCCATGTGGCAGGGGCTGCTGGGAAATTGAGTCCACTGCTGGCTGGATTCAGCCTGTGGGCAGGACTTTGCCCACCCCTGCCAACTCTGAGGACTCAGCTGCAGCTCACCAGTCTGCTGCGGATCAGTAACATCCAACATGTGCCAAAATGTGGCTTGTGAAGGCATTTTGCATATATGTGTGCTTTGGGGCAGGTGACAGGGAAGCTGCAAGGGGCCTAATCCTTGTTGTGGCAGTGCAGCCCCAGCCCCTTCCCCTTTCCCACCATCTTCCCCAAAGCATGCATGCATCTGCCACCAGCAATGAGCTAGGTCAGGGCTCTATGGATCCTGGTACTTGCAGCCTCCTCACCACCTGCTGCAAGCAGTCCAGGCTCTGTGATGGGTGGCAGGGCCTGCTCATTGCTCAGGCTGGGTGTGGCAGGCAGCCAGAAGGCTGTAAGCAGCTGCATTTGGGTCCCTAGCTTGTTGCTGGCAGTGGTTTCACGTGTGCCTCAGGATGGATGACATAGAAGGGGAGGGCTGCATTGCCACAAGAAGGATTGGGTCTCTTACAGCTCCCCTGACATCTGCCCCTGGCACACCAACATCTTACAAATTGAGGTTGCAGATGTTTTTGGGACTTTGCCCAAAAATATTGCCAACTCCTGCTCTAGCACCCCTGTGTACTTGATTGGCCATCTGTTGGGGCAAGGGGAGTGGTTAAAAAGCAAATTAACTAATAATGACAACAGACAATTGGATTTTAGTGCTGGGCAACCATCTTCTTTCCCATCCACCCTGACCTCTCCATACTGCTGCAGGCCATTGCACCATGGCTCAATTTCCTCTCCCTCACAGTATTAATTTGAACTGAATCACTGTTCATTTGAAATGGCTCTGTCAGCATCCCTGTTACCCAACCCATGCAGTTAGCCTGCTGGGTCTCAGCTTTGCCCCAGTGTGGCATGCATGCAGCCAGCCCTCTGGGTCTCAGGTCCATGCTAGTGTAAGCATAATTGAACTCCTGCCCCCTTTCCCACCCCACACCCTCTCCAACCCAATCCCAGTTCAGTGAAACATGCAAAATTTTGGCCTGAGGCCTATATATTTTTTGGGTTTTGGGGTTTTTTTTTCCCCCCACGCTTTTCTCTTTACATTTTCCCCTTGCCATTCATTACAAACAATTTTTTTTTTTAAAGACTGTTTTCCTCCCGTACACAACTCTGGCAGGCTCCTGCTCATTATAGTGAGGGAAGCCACATTGTAGTGTCTCTGCCTCTGAGCTACATGCTGCCCCCCACCCCCCTTCTCTCACCCTAAAGAAGGAAATGAGTCCTGGCTTCTGTCCACACCCTTGCTCCCTAGTCCCTCCAGGCTAGGGACAGCAGTTGCACACAAACAAGTTTAAGTGATGAGAAACTGGCTTAAACCTGTAACAAAACATAAGTTCAGTGCACATAAAACAGTTTCAAAATGGCTGAAACTTGTTTAAGATAAACTTGGTTCAGTGTAACATCAGATTTAAATGATTTGGGTCAAACCACTTTATGTAACATCTGTCTCAGACTCCTTCCTGGTTTAAGTTAAACCAGAGTCCTCCGGCATCCCAGCATACTCTGCAGTCCTGGGCTGGGCTGTGCTCTCTGTTCCAGAAAGTAGGACTGGCCCCACCCTTCTGCTCTCTAGCCTGAGCAGGAGTAGGGATGTGCCCAGACACATCCTGGCATGGCCCAGTTAAGGCAAAGTGGGCAGGGAGGGGGTTACTTCTTCCCTCCTTCCCCTCCACACCACCCACTGCAGCCTGCGTCTCCCTGTGCAGGCAAGCTGGGGCTGGCAGATCCCAGTTGTGGTCCCTGGAGGCAGAAGGGACAGAGGTAGGAATTAACCTTCTATCTTAATGGGGCCATACCTCCCACCCCTGCCACTGCAGCAGCAATGGGATGGGGAGGGGCAGCAGCCTCTATCAGAGTGCCCAGGAGGAGGTTTATTCCCATCTCTCTTTCCTGTCTGACTGTCAGGGACCACAGCCATCTCAGCATGGCCGCATTAAGGCTAAGGGGGCAGGAAGGAGGTTAATTCCCCCCCACTGGGGTACTGGAGCCAGGGTGGAGCAGCCCCCCTCCCCAGCTATTGCAGGGTGGGGAGGGGGACTCTGTGCAGTGCTGGATGGGGACTCTTCCCCGTTCTCCCCTACCCCTGCCACTTCAGCGCAGGGATAGGGGCTCTGTGTGGTGCTGCCCAGGCTGATCCAGCCCAGCCTGGGCATGGGGAGTGGCTGTTGCTGAGCTGCAGCTACTGAGGAGGGCCCAGCAGCCCAGGGCAGCCCCACTCAGCCCTGGCTGAGGCATCTGTATGTCAGGGCCAGCCTAAGCCACAGGGGTGGGGCCCTCCTCAGTGGCTGCAGCTTGGTGACAGGGAAGCTGAGCCCTGTCAGTGAGAGGAGCCTGGCTTGGTGTGCATGGGTAGTGCTGGCTGAGCAGCAGGCTACCAGGGCCAGCTTGGAGGCATAGCAGGGGCTTGTGTATCCACAGTGAGCCTCTGTGGCAGGCACCTGCTGGGCCAGAAGAGTCAGAAAAGTCCTTCTCTGAGGCCAGGCAGCACTGCACAGCACCCCTCTCCCTGCCCTGCAGCAGTGGGGGAGAGGGAGGAGGAGGATTGGGGAGAATCCCCCTCTGGGGCCAGGCACTGGAGCTGTGTGCCTAGATTGCTCCTGGATGTCAGGGAGTTACTGTGGCAGGCAGAGCTCTCCCCCTCTTCCTTTTTCCCTGTCATGGGGATTTGACTGTGCCCCTGTCTGGCTATGCTTCCTCTTCCCCCACCCTCTGAACCCTGCAGGCCAAGGTGGGGGTTTAAACCCCTTCTCAGTCATACTCAGGCCTGCTGGGGCCTGGCCACACCCCTCATTCCCCCAGCTCAGCTTACCTGTGGAAGGTAAGGGAGGGCTGCTCTAGCGCCCCCAGGCTTCTGGATTCAGCTACTGCATGTGCCTGCAGTTCCAGAATGAAAAGTGGATGTCTGTCCACTTGCAAATCAGTTCAGTCTTTGCAGGTTAGACTAATTTGAATGTCTATCCCTATCTCTAGTGGCAAATTAGTTCTGCAGGTCTGAGATGGCATTAAACCTTAACCTGTGGCTACTTTGAAAGTGTTCTAACTTTATGATGGCAAAGCATTCCACAAATACAAAATGTTTTAAAGATAACCTGTGACAGTCCCCTTATTTGTTATCCGGAGGAAAGAGAATTTATTTCTCCTATTGTCACAAATCATCTATGTTAATTTCTTCTCTTAGGTTTGGGGTTTTTGGAACTTGACTAACAAAAACCACAGCACTGACTCTTTGTATATTGGTCCAGGTTGGAGGACAGTTTTACCTAGAGGTTGCACAGGCCATAAAAATAAATAATACTATCTTTCATTTTTTTTCTCCTTGTTTCTTGCTACACCCTGGTTTTATTGTCTGAGGAGTTGGTGTGGGTCGCACAGTTGTTTTCTATGTTTAGTTATGCCAGAGGAAGTGATAATTAGTGATGAAGGGTTGATTATATAGTAGTGGAAGCACTGACTCAAACAGACATTACTCATTTCTAGAGTTCTAATTTTTAGGAGTTATTGAATTATTCAAAGAAAAAGTACTCTTTAGTGGCATTATCTGAAATTTCTCAGACCATACTTTCAACATTTTTGTTTCTTTTGGAATAACGTGCTACACTTTAGAAAGAACAGAACAACCATAATAATATAGGTTATCACAAACATGGAACAGATCAGGTTAGCTGGTCTATCCTTGTAGCAGTGCAGGATTTTTACCTTATAATGTATTTTCTAGTTCTCTCTCCACTCCCATTTTAAATCTTGCATACAGTTAGGCCTTCTGCTCTTTAAACTGTTTATGCTCTAACAATATCAAGTTTTAATTTTAAGTCCAGTGGCATGGTTAAATATTCACTAGAGACTAGGTTAAGATTAGCAAGGTTATTTTCCCTTTCAACTGAACTCATGTTTGAAGTGTAGTTTCAGTAATCCTGTTATTGGAAATTTTGCTATAGCATTAATTCAAAATTAGACATCAGGACCATATCCTGCCTTCAGTCTGCATACAAAATTCATACAGACTTCGGTCAGCATGCTTTGCACGTGGAACAATGGCAGGCTTTGCTCTTAACTTTTAATTTTAAAGTATAGGATAAGGGCAAATTCTCATGTTAGAGCAATGGTTTTCACCCTTTTTCATTTGCAGACCCCTAAAAAATTTCAAATGGAGGTGTGGACCCCTTTGAATTGTAAGTGTGGGCATTTATATACTTTTGATTGATCAGAATAATCTTTTATGGACCCCTTAGACATAATCTGTGGACCCCAGGGGTCCACAGACTACAGGTTGAAAACCACTGCTTTACAGGCATCTTTGAGGGATAAATACATGATAATGCATGAATACACATCTATGAAAGTGATTTTCTATAAGCATTTACATTTTTTTTAACCTTTAAATACTTCCACTTTATTCTGATTCTCTTTTTTCCTATTTTTTCCTTTGTTTTCTTAAGCTGTCTAATAACATTTTGGATATATACAACAGTGACCAGGGAATATCACCTGCTAATATGGGTCTTACAAGTGCTTCCTGCCCAGCTATCCTACCAGTAAAAAGGGAAATCACAGGTAATATAGCTCTGGGATCTTGGCATGTTTGTTGTAAAAGTTCAAGTAATCTTACAATAAGATACTTGTGAAATGTATTTTTTCTTTAATATTATGTTAGTTAAGACTTACAGGGTATGTGCTATTCCATTTAAAAAGGCTGAGCAAAGATCAAGGGAAATGTTTACACTGTGTTCTCTACTTTAGCAACTTAGAAACAATGTCTGTCCTGTGACTTTTATGAACATCATGCTTCTAATGAACCTAATTATTTTAGGAAACCACGGATCCTTCCACATTTTGGCTCCTGATCAATGGTATAAATAAATTATCATCCATTAAATTTGTTCCAGGGTAGAACAAATGGCTCTTTTAAAAGCTTACAATAAGTCTATTCAAGGTAAATCTATATTAATGGATTAACAACTTTAAAAGTTACATTCAATTAATCCAAAGAATGCTAACAACCATGTACAGTTTATTAGTGTCACTCAAAGGAAACAGTGAGTTTGTTCAACGTGAGTATCTTAAAATCTGATTTACTCTTGCATTATGGGATATACAAATCCCGATTCACATTAGTTTATTGTAAGGACTTTTTTCTGTGATGTAAAGTTCAGTGAATTGGAGAAAAGTACTAAATGCAATGTACTTTCTCAGTATTTCTAAATGTTTTAATTAAAAATGCATGATCAATACATCTTTAGAAACCTGCCAGACACTTGAAAATGTATTACTGGTTGAATGTAGATGTAGTGGCATTGTCTTTTTGTGGGAATTGATAAAAAATGCTAAAGGCATAGCCTAAAAACCTTGTCTTAATGAAAAGGGGCATTGTAACAGGAAACCAGTATTGTAACTTCAACTCAAGGACTTATTTAATAAATGTTCCTTCCTGTCAGAAGCAGATACACGAGCAATGGCAAAGGAGAGACAAAAAAAGGATAACCACAACCTCAGTGAGTATATGCTCTTCAATATTATTACGTTGTGTAGAGAGTACAGGAAGAGAACTTGCCAGCTATCAGCTCTTTGCTGTTGTCCAAGATTAAGAGAAGAGATGCATATCTGTAGGCAAAATGAAAAAGCACTCAGTCTACAAACACAGAGAAACATATTTGTTTTCTTTCTCGAGATGAAATTGTTACTTTGAAATTGGACTGTTTTTTTCACTTGCAGAACACCTCCCACATGTAGAATTAATTAAAATAACACCTGTTTCTTTAGACTATGGAATAATCTTTGGTGCAGACATAAGTTATATTTATTGCACAATAGGCCCCCTGAAAGCACTCTACAGTCATGCCTTGACACATGTTCATGGCTGCAAAGTGCTATAAAGGGGCTGATCACATGACAAATTAACACTTATCTAATGAGGGATCAGAAGAAGGCACTCCAAAGTGGAGCACCATGTCTGTTCCCTAGGGTCAGTCTGTCAGTGCAACCAGGGCTAGGCTGATGCAGCCCAGCCCCACCCCTGGTGTGGTCTGCAGGGAGGGAGGAGGGGGAGGGGAAACTGTGGGCTGGGGTTTGCCCAGCATGAGCTGGAGTGTGGGGGGTGTGGACTGGAGCCCCACAACCTTGGGACCCACTCCTTCAGTTCAGGCCAGGCAAACCCCAGCCTGAAACTGTCTTCTTCCTCCTTCTCGCTGCAGACAGCACTAGAGCTGGTAGGGGGTGTAGGGCTGCATGAGCCATGCCCCAATCATGGGACAAATAGACAGGCTCAAACTCCACCCCCCGACCTAACAGGCGAACATCTGTTGAGTTGACGGGGAGGTGGAGGGTCACTCTAACCTATGGCACTTTATGCAAAGTGTCATAAGCTAGAGCGGGGACCTGCACGTCTGTGAGTGCCTATTATGCCTTTATTTACACTAAGGGCTGCAACCAAGGTTGGAGCTCTGTTTTGCTTGGCCTTATAAAAATAAATAGGGAGAGAATCCCTGTCCTGAAGATCTTAGAGTGCAAATGCACAACAGCAGCGACTGGTGGGAGGGAAACTAGTAAGGTAACTTGTCCCAGGCTACATACCGGCTGCATCTACCTGTGAAATTAATGCGGTGCAATAACTCTAGCTACCTGAAGGCCTGGGGGGTCAGCCTGCTATCCCGGAGCTGCTCCACCTTGGATCAGCATGCTGCAGAGGGACAGGCTGGGGTGTGAGGGTGCTCCATTGCAGGGCTAGCTGGTAGGCAGCCCCTGGACTGAAGCGCTCTTGTGCCCCAACCAGCTCTGTTAGCAACTACATGTGCATTGTTGTGCAGTAAAGAGCTGTGCTGTAGGACAGTACTTGTGTTTACAAGTACTAACCTATAGTGGAGTTAATTAGCTTACTCTGTTCTAATAGCACTGCACATGTAGACACTGAAGTTTACTGTGGAGCTAATTAGGCAACTCCACAGCAAAGATTTCATGTACATCATTTGTACTTACTTTTCAGTGCAGTATTTGACTCCACTGAAAGATACTACTGTCACTATGATGACACTTGACTGTGGAGCTAATTAGTCTGCTCCTCAGTGGGCACATCTACATGTGAAGTTACGTTGCTGTAGCATCCACAGGCAAAAACTGTGATGCTGCTGCTGTATCGCCGTAGTAACACACTCCCTCAGAACAGTGCATTGCTATGGCAACATACAGGCTAAAAATAATCGTGTGCCACCAACACAGTGCAGTATAGGCTGTTACTGCGCTGTTATCTAGTACTTCCTTTTGGAATTTCCTTTTGGTACTTCCTTTTGGAAGTCCTAAATGACCTGCAGTAACAACAGTGCTAACAACAGTGCTGTAGAGCCATGTTTAGATGCATCCACTGAAAATGAAGGCAGTACATGGACTTTGCCGCATGATATCTAAATATCAATGTAACTTGCATTAATTTCATACACTGTTTATGCTTTAACATACACCGGTGTATGGAGGCAGACAAGATGATTAGCTTTTTCAGAGTAGCAACCACAGTGAGTACTTACTATGATGCCTTGTAACTAACTGGTGAGGGAAGTGATAATAGCTTATTGCTATATCAGCAAAGGACTGTGTCTGGACAGAAACAGACATAAGAAAGCTATACCAGTCTCACTTACATCTGTGAAGTTTTCCTCCTAATTTTCCTGGGGTAACTCTACTTTGAATTCTAATAAATAACACCAATAAATGCATGTCATGTGCATACTCCTTTATTCACTGGTATAATGGTGGGTTACAATGTTCTTTGCGTCTTTGCTCTTTGAGTCTAGGCTGGGGCTGAGTTTATGTAACATACATAAGGTAGAAGAAAGGGAAATCCCTGACAGATTCAATTAGGCAGTGATCCGAATTTGGACTAAGGCAGGGCTGTTCAACTCCTAGGCTGCCAGGGGCCATGACCCACTCAGGCTGCACCAGCAGGGGTTGCACTCTGTGGGCTGCAGTAGTGTAAGCCATGGGCTGCTGCCACTGTGTGGTTCCCCTTCCCACCCCTACTGCACTACAGGTGTGGATGGGTAGGGGGCAGCCACCTCTCTAGCTAACTGGCCACAGGTTCCCCCACTGCATTGCAGCTCAGGTTCCCTCACCATTATGGGCTGTGCTGCACCATGCTGTCCCTTGGGGCAGGCAGAGGAAGAAGAAATTGGAGAGGGGGCCTGGAGTCCCTGGCTGCTGCTGCAGCTAGAGCAATAGGGTGATCATTGGCCAGCTGGGAACCTGTGGTCTGCAGATTAACACCTTCTGTGGGTTATCAGTTGGACAGCCCTGGACTAAGGCATTCCCATTCTCTTCATAATTTAGTATGCTAATTATGATTTGTCAGAAGCTTTCAAAGAAACATTTTGGTAAATATATCAACCCTGGCAGGATGCCAGGGATCCCAAAACTTCTACAGCTTGTGACTCTGGGGGAATCTTGCTATGCAAACTGCTTGAGTAATAAAGATCCCACAGCTTCCATGGTATGTGACTCCAGGCAGCTTCACCATGTTAACTCTTTTGCATTTGAGGACATTAGGGCTTCCTGAAGACTTTATGCTTGGGGTTCCAAGACTTTTCAGCTCCTTCATCCATTACAGAAAATGCCCTGACTCCAGGGATTTTCCAGACTGCTCCTGACTCTACAAGATACCCTCATGTAAGCAGACTTCCTAGACTGATCCTGAATCCACAGGAAGTGATATAAGGCAAGCTTGAGAGCCATGTCTGCCAGCCGCTCCATTTTATTTCAGAAAATGTTTTGGGGAGCATGGTCTTTGCAATATCATGTTTTGCTTTTAATAAATTTACATTGTTCTGTGGGGACGATGTAGTCAAACTGCTGCCCTTTGCATTGAGAGTGGAAGCTGGTGAGGCTTGTGATGGTTTCATAGTTTGTAGGGTCGGAAGAGACCTGAGCAGATCATCAAGTCTGACCCCCTGCCATGGCAGGAAAGAGTACTGGGGTGACCCCAGCAAGGTGTACATCTAGCCTCCTCTTAAAGACCCCCAGGGTAGGAGTCAGCACCACTTCTCTTGGAAGTTGGTTCCAGATCCTAGCCGCCCTGACCGTGAAGTAGCACCTCCTGATATCTAGCCTAAATCTACCCTCTGCCAGCTTGTGACCATTATTCCTAGTCACTCCTGGTAGTGCTTGGGGGAACAGGGACTCCCCCAGTGCCTGCCGGTCCCCTCTGACTAGTTTGTAACAGGCCACTAGATCCCCCCTTGGTCTTCTCTTGTCGAGGCTGAACAGGTTCAGGTCCCATAGCCTCTCCTTGTAGGGCCAGCCCTGCTGCCCCTGATCATGCTAGTGGCCCTCCTCTGGACCCTCTCCATGTTGTCTACATCCCTCTTGAAGTGTGGCACCCAGAAATGGACACAGTATTCCAGCTGTGGCCTGACCAGTGCCACATAGAGGGGGAGTATCACCTCCTTGGATCTGCTTGAGATGCATCTGTGGATGCATGACAAGTTGTGGTTGGCCTTCCTAACTGCATCCCCACATTGCCGGCCCATGTTTATCTTGGCATCAATGATGACTCCAAGATCCTTTTCTGCCTCTG
>NW_017729022.1:1953918-1954610 GCF_001723915.1 Gavialis gangeticus
TGGCACCATACCAGAGCACCATGAGTGCTCGTACAGCCATGCCAGGGGTCCTGCAATGACCTCAACTAATTCCCTCAGTACTCTAGGGTGGAGATCGTCTGGACCAGCAGATTTAAATACATCCAGTCCCTCCAGATGGTCCCTAACTAGTTCCTCACTAACCCTTGCCCTAGGTGCGCCTCCCTTGGGGTTTGAGGGGGCCCCAGAGGGGGTGTGGCTGCTCCGGTCCCTGCTTAGGAAAATGGAGGCAAAGAAATCATTAAATATGTTAGCTTTGTTGTCTGGTGTGATGACTAAATTTTCTAGCGTGTCCTGCAGGGGCCCCACATTACCCGGAACCTTCTTTTTGCCCCCTGTGTATTTAAAAAAGGACTTCTTTTTGTCCTTGATCTGGGAAGTTAGTCCCAGTTCCATCTCCGCCTTGGCCTTCGTGACTGCTCTGCTGCATCCCCGAGCAACGGCAGTATAATCCTCCCTGGGGATGGCCCCTCCCTTCCATTGGGTGTACACTTCCCTTTTAGCTAGGAGACATTGCCAGATGCTTTTGGTGAGCCATGGGGGCTTTTGTGCCCTCCTGCCCCCTTCGATTCGTGTTGGGATTACCTCCCTTTGGGCTTGGAGGATCGTCTCCTTAAGGAGCAACCACTCTTCTTGGACACCTGGCTCCCCTCCCCTCCGGGACCTCAGTGCTT
>NW_017729022.1:1955098-1978132 GCF_001723915.1 Gavialis gangeticus
GGTAGGCAGTAGACCTCGCATGTCGAGGGGTCCTGGCAACAGATGGGGCCCTCTGTACCTCTCAGGATGGAGTCACCTATGACGATCACTCGACGCTTGTTCCTCCAGGACTGCTTAGCTCCTTCAGCCTGCTCGGATCATGGAGAGTGTGGAGTTGCCCCCTCTCTGGTTGCCTTCTCTCCTTCCTTCTCCTCCAGAGTTGCCAGGGCCTCGTACCTGTTCTCCAGCTGGACTGGAGGAACTGGTACTGCTGTGTTATGAGCACCCCTGGTTCTGGAGGTGACCATCTGCCACTCTGCAGTGGAGGGCACTTCCCGAGGTGCTTCTTCCTTGGGTGTGTGGCCCTGCAGGGAAAGGAAATAGCTGTCAATTTCATCCTCCGCTTCCCTGATTCCCCTCAGCCTGCTAACCTCCTTCTGGAACTCCCTTACCTGCACCTCCAAGGCCCTAAGGCGGGCGCCTGCAGGGCAGGTGTGGGCGTCCCCAATCCCTGCCCCCCCGGGCCTTGCTGGGCAACTCTTGCAGGCCAGGGGGTGGGGGGACGCCAGCTCCCCCTTGGGCTCTGTCTGGGTGGAGGCCTCAGACAAGCCCTGGGTAGGCTGTGCCCCCCAGGCAGGGGCCCTGGCAGCACTCCGTGTTGACACCATCGTAGGAGTTGCTGTTTGTTTATGGCTTAGTGCGGTGCCTTTGCCCTGCCCTAGCAGGAGTCTTCCTCGTGGCCCTTCCTGCTCACCCACCGGCGTGAATGCTGACGCAAACGCTGGTGCGCTCTTACAGAACACTCCTGTTTGCGTGCTATGTTCATGCAGCGTGGCTTGGGAGCGCGGCTCCTGGTTCTTAATGGCTGTAGATTTTCATTCCTTAGATGCAGACTGGGCCTAAGAAAACTGTCTCCTAAACATTTTTGCTTCACACCTATAGTCCAAGTATCATTGTGCCTGAGAGCAAAGCTGTTGAACTTGACCCTCATCCTGGGACTTCGTTTAGTTATCTTGGACCCAGGCCATCTTGAAGATGGGCCAAAATCCAATGCTACCTTGAGGCAGGAAAGTAGGAATTGCATGGCTAATATGGCATTTAAGCTACTTGTGCAGATTTCAGGTCCTGCTGTTCTAAAGACAGTGCATAACTGTGTAAATTACAGTAATATAGCAGAAGAGGACAACCCTCCATACTTCTAGCCCAGGAGGCTAAGATTAGGACACTTGCTCAGAACAATGGTTTTAAGCCACACTCACCCCAAAGGAGTTTACAGCTACAGCTTTTATTTCCCAGCAAAGTGCTTTTCTTTCCACTTGTTGAAGCTGGCTGCTGGGCAGACAAGTGGAGAAGATATTTAAGATTAGAAGGAGAGCAGGCAAAAAGCAGCCCTGCTTCTGTGGGTCAGTGAGCTGGCCACTGCCTTTTAAGGGCTCTGGTCCTTGCTTCTGTGCCCATTTTCAGGTGTCCATTTTATATATGTCCATTAAAACAAAAATGCAGAAACATCTTCACTAAAGTTTGCTGTGTAAATGCTGCTTACCTGACTAAAAAGGAGTTGGATTTGGACAAGGAGTTATAGACTTGACTAACACTCCAATATGGGGAGTCAATGCAAAGGACAGGTTCGGTGTGTTTATGGCAGCATATATTGCTAGGTTAACACACTCAGAATTTCCCATTGCCTCTGTTCTGGTGGCATCCTGACTCCTGTTATTTCTTCATAATGCAAGTCTTTCTTTTTTACTGGGACTTATTCCCAGCTTGTGTTTCTGCATATGGCTCTTTGAATTTGGCAAATTAGTTAGTTTTAAAATGGTCAGTTTGGAATTGGCTCCTGATTTATTGTCTTTCTCTTTACCAGCTTGTAAACACGTTTCCTTCTAGTTTTGCCTTTCTTATTGCTACGGAGATGGCACATATGAACACTATGTAGAACGCCTGTTATACACAGTTTGGGTATCCTGTAACAGAAGATCTATATATCATAGGTCATGAGTGAATAAAAACCTGCTTATGGTGGCTAGCTAGTGGCCTAAGTAAAAGTAGATACAATCAGACAGCTTGGTCTGTGAGATGTATCTAAGGTAGGTCAGTACATCCCTTTAAAGGCAGGTATCATTGAAAAGTCTTTTAACCTTTATGGTTGATACCTTATAAAGTACTGCAACTCCTCCAAATCCTATCATGTACCTAGAAAACTAGAAAAATGGTGTGGGAAGTAGGGCTGGGTGCACTGACTTGAAGTGGCAAAAGGATGAGAAGCCCATTCATAGCAATGCTTTGCTAACAAGCATACCTGAATGGTCAGAGAAAGGGAGTTGTTTTAAAGGTTATAAGCTATTCACCTTTTTCTTCGTTTTTCTTCTGTAACTAAACTAAAACTAAATTGAGATGCCTTATCTGGATAATTTTATTGGACTGGTAAATCTAGGAACATTAAGCAAGTAGTCTCTGTTGATTTAATATAATTTTTGTCTGTTTTAAATTTATCTTGTTTTAAGAAAACTATTGTATGGGTAAGTTGATGCAGTCTACCTTCAAAGTAAAGACAACCATGTAATCTCTAATGCAGTGTTTCTCAAACTTTTTAGATTCAAGGCACCCTAGAAACTGCCAGCTCTTAGTTTTCACTTGTTTTTTGACTAGAGAAAAAAAATAGAATGAATAATTTTTCTGTTGCAAAAAACACTGAAAGGCCATGGCAACTCAGAATGTTTTTAACACTATGAAGTCCTATTTGAAATCTCCAGGTTTATCTTGCGAGTCATACTTACACACCTAACAGTGCTAACATTGTGTGGTGCACCGCAGCACCCTTGAAAGGATCTCAAGGCACCCCAGGATGCAATGGCACCATGGTTGAGAATTACTGCCCTAATGAGAGGTGGTGATGCAAAGGCTGAAGAGTCATCTGGAATGCCTTTACTCAGCCATAATCAGGATGATTAAAGGGGTCCTCTTCATGTGATTCTTGTTGCTGTCAGGTTATAGCAGGTGAACATAAAGGGAAAAGGAGGATTTATCAGAAGTCAAAATTTGCCCAGGATTCTGGGAATCCTGAGTGAATGTGTACAACAGGGTCAGGCTCTTCATGCTCCCCTGGAAATGAATAGCAAAATTCTACAAATCTCAGTGGCAGCAGGTTTGAGTCCCATACAGAAGGATTTGGGGAATAAAACATTAATTTCACAATATGAGCCTGATTTCATTCCTAAGGTTGGGTTCTACAATGAGAGTGTGCCAGCTGTCCTGAGGACCAGAGATGGTCCTTGCTTCCAAGAAAGTTCATTGGAAAGGGGTGAAATGTAGACATCAAAGCAACATGGGGTTTTCATGTGCTTTCATTTGAGGGAAGAAATATTCTTTGGACAGGACCACTCATTTATAACTAATTCAGATATTTCATATAGATTTTTTTTCCCAAGAATGTTTCATAATGAAAGTAGAAAATGTTTCTTTTTAACAGTTGAAAGAAGAAGAAGGTATAATATTAATTACCGAATCAAGGAGCTTGGCACGCTTATTCCGAAGTCCAACGATCCGTGAGTTCAACAATCATTTCTATAACAATGTTTATACTTTAAATACAGGGGGAGAGGTCTGAAAATATGCCATGAGAGTGGGTCCTATGATGCAGAATCTTGCACCTCCTACATCACTTATTTAAATCCAGTTTAGCAGGTCTGGTAGACACCAAAAGTTATTAAACCACTGTCAGCTTTTTGGAGGCTATTTTGAGAAGACTGTATTTTAGCAGTCCACTTCTTCAGAGAGAGGTCTCCACACTGAGGGGAAGAAATGTTTTGGGGAATAACTGCTGTGCTTGTTTGTAGTCTCACTAGATAATAAAAGTAGAATGATCGTAGGGAAAGAAATATCCTCTTATTCTCAGAGATGGTCCCTCTGGTGGGATAAGATAACATGTGCACTGCTGTTACCTTCCCTTCGTACTGAAGTTGTTGGCTAGATGCATTTCACAAAACCCACATTCACTGAAAAAAAAATCAAAAAGTAAAGGTGGAAATGAAAGACCTTTAATGTTTTATAAAAAATAAAAATTGCTATATTTTATAGTGATATATTTATTTACTGTAACTAAGAATTTATATTGCCTGAACTGTACTTCTTTTGTATAATGTTAGTATTTGTCATCAGTAGGGGAAAAAAGACCAGTCTATATTAGGATTAGCGGTAACAGTGTTATTTAATGCCTGGACTTTAGCTTTGGATTTCTCATGCCACTCAAAAAGCCTAAAGAGCATGACTGAGACTTGGATAAAACTGGTTATACAAATATTGTGGTTTTCATTTGCATGTCAGTGGAAGCCTGCATGATGCTCTGAATAAAAATATCTATTGACACTTCAGCCTTTCTTCCTGAGGGCTAAGAAAATTTTGATTACATTCAGGATTTCTATAAGAATATAAAGCTGTGTGAGACTTACATGAGTACAAGCTTGGCATAACAAGCCACTTTGATAGAAATCACCAGTGAGAAAAGTAACACATCTTAGTTGCCTCTACAGACTGACATTTTTACAGATTCAGCTTTTTCTATAGCATCAACCCAACATTAATTAAATGGGCATGCTACTATAGATGTTGCTAATACAATGATTGGTTGAACCAGTTCAGTTACTATAAGGACCTCCAAAGCTCCTAAATAATATTTTGTTCACTGCTGACATCCTTAGTAGAGAGGCAAGGATTTTTTGGGTTGATATCTTTTATTGGATCAAATGCATAGTTGGGATAAAGTTAGACAAGCTTTCAAATGCAAGCAGGTTAGAAAAAGAATGATCTGAAGAAGAATGTTTGTCTACCTTTCCCCCAACTATGTAGTTGGTTCAATAAAAGATATCACCCCAAAAAATCCTTGCCTCTCACAGTTTCTGGACCATCAGGGATACAACATCACTCCATATCCTTCATAGGCATATTGGGTCTAAAAGCATTTTAATCATAGTGTCATACCCTTCTAAGAATTGTGAGGAAAGATTACTCAAAGAAACACGGATGGCAGTATTGGTTTGTATCTATGAAGTAGTAATTACATTGCAATTAGAAATAGGAATGACTTACAAATTCCAGAGAAAGGTCCTCATTCCCTGAAAGTGTGGAGGGGTGCTGGAATTGAATGCTTTGGTTTGGGTTCACTTCTAGATTTCACATAATTGAATATATGAACAAATTGTACTGATCTGTTAAAGTGTTGCTTTATGAAAAGGTTTTCGGCAATGATCATGAAGAGGTCATATTTTTTCTTTTCTTATTCTGTCAGCATGACAAGCTTGGTATGACAGTCACACAAGCTCGTACTTTCAAAAGTGATCAGTGAATTTGGGTGCCTCTGTTTTTTCAGATGTCCTATTTGATACCTTTTAAGGGGCCTTATTTTCAGAGGGCAGGTTATCACAGTCTTCATTTGGCATCCAAAATGTGGCATCCAAATTCAGTAGTCATTTTTGAAAAGGTAGGTCCCAGTCCAATTTTACTTATGCTCGGTCAGATGAAAAGGATCAAAGGATTAATGCACATGAAGTTTTATTTTCGGTTGTAAATAAAAATTAATCTAATAGGTTTGGTGCATCTGAACAATTATTTACTCCATGGCATAGTCCTTCCCTTTCACTACCTCCAAGTGTTCCCATACTATCTCTCTCTCTCTCTCTATATATATATATTTTACATATATAGATAGATATAAATATATATCTCTCACTGTTCTTGTTTTCCTTCTTATGCTCCTAGGTTGCTCTTCCTTTTTAAGTAAAAAGATAGATATTTATTATCTCCTAAAGACTTTCTCTATATTGTCATGTATCATCCCTCCATGCCATTTTCTCAAATGCACCATTTACACCTCATTTATTAATTTAAAAAATGCTTTTGAAACTAGTGATGTAACTGCAAAGAGAAAGGTATGATTGTATCTTACTCTTATTTTGTTGTTTTTATGACCAACTTATTTGCATTCAGCTGAGATTCAGTTTCTGAACGTTTCTGCTAAAACCTCTTTATTTCTTTTTTATTTAATTTTGTAATTTGGGTTATAGATTATGTGAGTTAAAGGGATGAGGATTCTAAATTCACTTTATCGGGGGAAGGAATTGGTGGTAGGAATCTTGGCTCAATTAAATTGCAAAGCACTTTTTAGTTTAATTTTCAGTAAATACATAGTTAAGTGTTAGGTGCTTTAGAAATGTAAAACCATAAATAGATGGTCAAATATTTTAAAAATCAAAAGGAGAAACCCAAATTTGGTATTTTGTTGAAACTCAAAACTAGTTTATTTAAATATATGTATTTCCAGGTTGAGCTGAATAAACCAGGCTCCAAGTTGTGCTGGAATTTGAACACCTTTCCCATGATATGTCTAGACAGACTGGAATTACCAGAAATAACAAGAGAAAAGCCCTTCATCTGAGAATTCCAACCTAATATTGTAGATATGAAAAGTTCAGAGATTCCCTAAGCCTTCAGGGAAGAATAAATGGATTGCTGTCACCTTCTCTATGCATTCAATGTCTGTCTGTTGCCTGCTGTATTTTGAATTGTTGTGTGTCTGTGGAAAGCCTTGATAGACACAGTTCTTCTGGCTTTCTGCATCAATTATTAAATTTTATGTAAATAGTGGTCCATTTATAATGATGATATAAAAGTAGATTTGCTTTGAGTGAGCTGCACTGAATAGCACTTGTACAAGTTGTCTGATACAAATCAACAAAGAGGTTCAGAATTGAACCCTTCAAATGCACCTGCATATTTCTGACTAATTTCTTTTGAGGAACTGGAAATGTTCATAAATATATTCTGATTTGAATTGATTCGTTTGTTGTTGCTTTGCCCAAGGTATGATTGATAAAAACAACATTCAACCTAAAACTTGCTCACAAACTGAGTTCATCATTACTTTGTATTAAAAATATATGATGGGACATGTTCGTTCCATGAGGTTGGATCTTCAGCCCCATTGAGCTGCTGATACTGTGTTGACTTCAGTAGAACTACTATGATTTAGACCAGCTAAGAATGAGCTGGCCAATGGCTTTGTTTCTTATTCCTGAATAGACATGAGTGGTTTGGGAGAGTGTATAATGAAGTTACTGGGCATTTGTTGTTTTCAGCTGGTGAAGTTGGAAACGGCTAATGTAGTAAGACTGAGGCTGCTTACCAATGTGAACCACCCCCCTCCCCCCAAATGGTGCTTTAAGCTTGGTGCACCCTCGCAGCAAGCACAGTGCATCCCCAGAAGAGGCATCACATTAATTGGACCCAGCTTGCCCAACATCTGTATATATTGGGAGTTTCAGAGGGGCTTTTAAGCACTTTTATCTAATAGTGATTGAATCAGCTTTAGATAAAATTGCCAAAAATCCCTGCTGAAATGCCTGATCTATATACACACTGCGGACCCGGGTTGAACTAATGCACTGCCTCTTCCAATAAAGTGCTGTTTTGTTTGGGGTTTTTTTCCACATCTGTCATCACCCTGAGTGATTTCTAAGACATTGTATATCTGTTGTTTACTTTTAAAGTTGAATCAGGCCTTTCTGAGATGCTGCAGTTATTTAAATTAGCCATAATAACAGTAACAATTGTTATAATATATTCATTATACTAATTTAAGGACAAATTATTATTATTATAGTAGCATCCAGGTGCCCTGATCAGGACTTAAGTTTCACTATGTTGATTAGCGTACTGACACACACAAGGAATTTACAGTTAGAAGCCCAATCTTGAAAACATTTAGAATTGAGCTCAATTGAAGAGCTATTCACATGTGTAGGTATTAATGTGATAAGATAAAATTAATGTGATGAATACTAGAAAGGAAATGGAGGATCAAGAGTGAAGAATAATAACTCAGCAGTTCTATATGCTAGCTAGATACACAATTTGCTATTTCCAAATATTTTTAAATATAACTTATTTTTTAAATATTATTTTAAAATGTTTTATTAAAAAATAAAATCATCAATACCTACTGCTCATTCCCAAATGAGTTTGTAGGGCTGATAGCTAGAGAGTCGTAATTTTATCTGTAACTGAAGCATGGCTGACATGGAAATGATTATGGAGCAATAAAGATGAATTTTGCAATGCCATTTTAGTTATTTTTCACATATCTGCATCTTAATTTAGAATTTCAGATATATCATAGAAAAAACTGAAAAACAAGAATTGAATTAAAAAATTCCCATGACAATTTTTATCTTTCAGTTACCATAAATAAATAAAAGGATGATGTATAAGACCCATAATATTCTCATACAGTATCCTTTTTTAATAACTTTTTTGGTAGGCATGCCACAAATTGGCTCCCTGCCCTCCCCAAGTGCCACTCCAATCCCTTTCCCTTACTTGATCTGCTGCCCAGTTTACTGCTCCCTGCCCTGTGCTCCCTGCCCAAGATGCTGCTCTGCTTTTTGCTTCCTGCCCTATGCTTCTTGCCTGATCTAATGCTCTGCTTTTTGCTCCCTGGCCCTAGGGCTGTGCGAAATTTTGTCAAGTATTTTGTTTGCAAGCTGTTTTGATGAGTTTCAAGCTCGAAGCAGCAAAATCGAAATGAAACAAAAAGCTTCAAAACAACTTCAAAATGAAATGAGGGCAATCAAAACATTTCAGGTTTTGAAGCAGCTTAGTGGTGGGGAGAGTCAGGACTGCACTCTGAGTGGCTCCGCAGCCCCATGAGCTCAGCTGGGCGGCGGGACGTGGAGCACAGCCCTGGCTCTGTCTGATTCCCACCGCTGGGCTGTGCTCCAAGTGGCTCTGCAGCCCCATGGAGCATAGCCTGGGGGCAGGAGGCAGGCAGAGCCAGGGTTGTGCTCTGATTGGCTCTGCCAGCCCTATGGAGTGCAGCCTGGTGGTGGGTCCCAAGTTGTAGTGGTAGTCTCCTGTCATCCAGCCCAGATCCAGAGGCCTGCACCCCCAGGAGTCTGGCACAGCCCTGCAGCCCTCCCAGGAGTGTGGGCCCCTGGATCTGTGCACTGGATGACAGGAGGCTGCTACTGCCAGCAAGTGTGACAAGTTTTGCTTTTTTGCAGTTTGAGGTGCAGTTTCCCAGAAACCTCTATACACATCTCCTTGACACTCTGCAAGCTTCATGCCCTCAGAAGAGGCTACCATCCCTGCAATTTTCATCAGAGTCAGGCAAGAAATGACAAAGTTGTAGGCATTTTCATGATTTCCCATTATAGCCTATGGGCAAAATGTCGAAACACATCAAAACAGTGAAACGGTTTCGATGAAATGAAAAGATGAAATTGAAACACCGTCCCTTCAAAATGGACATTGAAACAAAACAGGGGTGTTTCGCACAGCCCTACTATCTACCACTGTGCTGCTTGTCTCCTTCCCAGTCTGCCACCTGCCACACAGAGGGGCACATACTGTAGGTTAGCCACTTCAAGGATATACTGTTGATAATACCTATGCAAGCACGTTTCCCCACACTGTTCTGCCAATTGGGCACTATCTTGATGGATTATGTTCCTGCCCTTCCAGTAGTGCATACCCTAGACAGAGACAGTGTTCTGATGTGGCTTTTCTATGCTCCATTTTGTTACCATGGGTAAAGATGCTGAAGAAAACCAGCGCAAGGAAAACCACTTTCATATAGAGCCAGCACAGAGGCTTTTTTATTACCTGCCTGTCTGCCAGGATAAAAGAGTATGGATGGAGCTCAGCTTAAACCAGATTAATGCATTGTTGTTTCATGCCTTCCACTGAATCTGTCCTAGTGTATTTAAGGCTGTGTCCCCTTCAGGCTCTGGAAGATTTAGCTATAGGCAGAGTAGATTTGCACCTTATAGAGTAACTAAAATAGATATATATAGCTCACACTTCATCTCAGTAAGTTGGAGCTCACTTCATCAGATGCTGTGAAAGGACTTGCATATACCAATGTATAAAACATAAAGAATGATTTGAATACAAAGGTAGAAGGGCAGGGGAAGATGGGAGAGAGGGAAGAGGGGCAGGGAGCAGTGCTGGGAGAGGTGAACAAGCAAGCAATAAACCCATAGTAACAAGGGAGTCCCAAAAATTAATCTAGGTACTGGAATAAGAATCCATAGTCCGTGTATAAACCATACTTAACACAATCCAGCCTGTGGATGATTTCTTGTTTCACAATTCCCCATTCAAATCAGTTTTTAAAGGTTTGCTGCCTGAGAACAACAATCCTGAGGTCAGCAATGGAGTGTTGGGGGAGGGACTCTGTTAACCCTGGGACAAGAAAAACACTGTAGCAGGCTGATGCAAGGACCAAGTCTGGCTTTGTTGATCTGAGTGGCTACAGTTTTGGAGTTGTATTGTAATTGTGGGAATTCCTGCTCCAGACCCTCAAGATGTGCATGCTGGTTGATGAGATCAGAGCAGATACAGGTATATCACCAAGCTTGTCTGTAGATGGATCTAGTGGTGTGTTTAGGATGAAAGCTGGTGGCATGAGGGTAGGTGTAGCAGTTGGTTGGTTTCTGATACAATGTGGTGGCACTGCGGCCATTGCAAACCTTCTCTGTAGTGTTTATGAAATAAATTTGCTGGGTGGAGTATTCCAGAGTTGTGTGATGGACTGGTGGAACTTATTAAAGTCCTGGTGAAATTTTTCTAGAGATTCCTTCCCTTGTATCTGTACAAGGAAGATGCCATTTATGTACCTGAGGTATGTTGGGGGATGAGAGGGCATCCACAGAGAGAAAATAGACATCAATTTATGTCATAAAAATATTGGCACGTTGGGATTTAGTATTCTTATTTAGCAAAACATCCCACCAATGTTGTATAGTGTGGGGTGTGTGTGCATATGCGTGCATACACACACATGCTCACAATTGCCAATTAGAAAGAATTTTGTACTTTCTCTCAGGTATTGAACAAAGAACTTGTTGGATAACGAACTTAAGAAACTGTCAGTGATGTAGTTCAGTTCCGAGTTTCCAGAGTTTATAGGAAAGATTCAGAATTCCTTACTGGAGGAGTATCGCAGGGGCCGGAGGCTTTTTGTCAGGGTTCACAATGGTAGGGGCAATCCCCTCAAATGTGTAAATGTCATGTTACAAGTTATGTAGCATTTATTCCTTAGCACTTGCAAGTCGACTAGATCCATCTCTACTGGAAATCTAAATCCAACAATTAGGTTCACAGTGAAGATTTATCTTAAAGTAAGAGAAAAATTAGCACCATTATATCAGGAAATTCAAACTGTCCAGCCAGTACCATTATGAGAAGTCGGCAATATTCAGAATATGATAATTAGGGTTATTAATATTATGCGGAGGAAAAAAGCTTGCAAATAACTGATTAGTGGGTTCAAAGTGCAGCCCGTAATATATGGTTTATTATTAGATTGAAGGGAAATATTCATTGAAAAAATTTTGTCAAAATTTCCCTGTTTTAATTCATAATGTCTGTGATTAGCTGGAGCACCTGTGATTTTTTTTTTGCCAGACTTCATACCTATACTCAGTAGTTGTAAATAAATTTGTTCCCTCACCCCATCCAAAGCATTTCCAAATTGCTAAATACTATGTCTTTGCAACTAATTTTGTAGTGTTGTATTTTTTTTTCAAGCTGAGCTAGTTAAGTGTGAGTAGTCATATACTTTGCATAGTATTATTCTGTCCTTTAGTATGAGGGGGTGACCTTATGTACCTAGGAGGATTGTGGATGTGTTTCCCTGAAGGAGATGTTATAGATATTATCATTCCCGTATCTTTTTCCAAAACTGCCATCAAAATTCACTAAGGCACTTGCAAAATATAGTCACTCACTCTTTTACTTGAGAATGAAGGAAATATTATATTTTACTCACCACAGGTGTGTATGTATGAATAGCATTTTTGAAGGCTTTCCCTAAAATAGTAGAAAAAGTATCATTTCGGTGTTGTTCAGAGTTTGCAATCTAAATGGCAGTGGGAACTGCCTATTGATTTGTTTTCATAATGTATATTATTTTCACCATACGTAGCAAGTATCCAAGTACAGACCTTTGGTTCAGAATCTAAGAAGTGATCCATCTCCAGATTCCTACAAGCCATAACCAGTCAATTTTTACAGCCATTGCAAGGCTCATGTGAGTCCTTTCCTCTGTTTAAATTTGTATTGACTTTCTGGCCTTGAAGTTAGACCATCCTTATCTATAATGCCAGCTGTATTCTTACCTGTATTATAAAATTTTAAAACTTTTATTTAAAAAAAATTGACATCCTTAATAAAACTTTTTCTTGTTTCAAGGCCAGTCATCCAGCAAATGTCCTGGAGTGCATTGCTTATTTTAAGCACGCGAATAAGCCCATTGACTTTATGGGATCACTTGTGAATTTAAAATTAAATGTGTGCATCACAGCTTTGCTAGATCAGGGCCAAGGATTGTCTCATCCTTGTGAAGGATGTGTTTATTTTCAGTTGGGATTTATATCAGTTGTCTACTTAACCCAGTATACGTTTTTTGAGCTGTTGTCAAAGGGTTTGAATGAGTCAGTATTGTCGTGTTACACAGTGTGATTGCTAAACTGTGATTTGCCACCTCTATCATCAGTGAAGATCAGCATTCAGCACAGACCATTTTTTTTCCCAACAAGCATAAAAGCAACCTCGTTAGAAAGTCAGGTAAAAGGAGTAGTATATTTGAAATGATCTTTAAAAATTTAGGCTTAAGTCTTCAGTAATGTATATTTCCTAGTTCATTAATGCAGAAATACTGCACATAGATTTTAATCTTAGAGTTAATAATAAAAGCAATTTTCACTAAAAATATAAAAACTGTAATGGTAGAATCATGATATTGCATTTAGCTCTCCCACAAAAAGTCACTTTATTACTTTCTTTTGACACTTATTTTCATTCTGGGATTAATTTTACTATATAAGGGCTTCTTAACTATTCTATTAAAATTTCCATTCAGAAGCAATAATATCTAAGAGTGAATAATAGTCATGTAAATCATTATTTCATATTAATGTAAAAGATTTTGTAAGTTCTTATGAATTCTGCTGACATGCACAATTGTGAAAAGGTTATCTCTACATTCTGCAGTGATATGCGCTGGAACAAAGGAACTATTTTAAAAGCATCAGTGGAGTACATCAAGTGGCTACAAAAAGAACAACAGAGAGCCAGAGAATTAGAACACAGACAGAAGAAATTAGAGCAGGCTAACAGAAGACTTCTACTTCGAATTCAGGTTTGTATAAGACTGTTACTATGAACTACAAAGCTTTCTCAATACTTATCCCTCATCCAATTTTATTCACCTACATAATTTCCAAAATGCCATTTACTAAAAGTGCATTGGCCTTGTGACAAAGGTACAATTTTTCATATAAAAATAGAAACAGATTTGTTAAAGTGTGTGTTTTTTGTGGTTTTTTTATTGATTTTTAAGAAATTCCTTTAATCATTAGGATTTATATAAGGTAATGTGTAGAGAAAGACCAATAAAGTATGTGAAAGAACATTGCCGCCTTATATACTGTCCACATTATTACTAGAGAAAAAAATTAAAAATAAAGAAAGGAAAAACATTCCCTAAAACAATATTGGACACTAAATCCTCTCCCGTATTTTCTTTTCCCCTTTGTAAAAATTCCACGGCATTGCATTGCCTTGGGGTACGTTGTGCCATATTATATTAAGTCACACATCATCTGCTCATGTGACATGAAGTATCAGAATATGGCCTTCCATACCTTGAGATGCCAGATTTAAAGAAATATATGTGCACACACATATATATCATTGGGTAAGATACCTGCTATTTCTCCTGATAGGAGTCCTGAATCCTTGTGGATAATTAACGAGTAGAAATGTCTGCAGCATTTTTCTATCACTTTAAAGTGGTTCAGTACTGTAGGTAATAGTATTAGGGGGGCTGTCATATCTCTCATGTTCCCATAGGAGATCTATTTAACAACAGGATGAGAATTAAAAAGAAAACTGGCATGTGTTACTCATTGTTATTATCCTGGATTATACACATATTGCATTTTTAAACATATTGTCAAAATTGAATTCAGAATTATCATTAATGTGTATGTATTCTGTGTAGGAATGCTGTTATCTACTGTGGTTCTAAAGAAATCAAACATTTCTAAATCATTATCTTTTTGTTTTTTTAATGGTAGGAACTAGAAATCCAGGCTCGTGCTCATGGTCTGCCAGTCATGTCTTCACTCGCTGCTGTGGATTTAGCTGCCCAAGTCATCAAGCAACAGACATATCCAGAAAAGAATGTCTTAGACTATTCTCAGCAAATGGCTCTGACTCATGGACCTAGTTCTGACATTTGTGATGGATCGATAGCCTTTTCCGATCCACTTTCGCACTTCACAGATCTATCTTTTAGTGCCGCTTTAAAAGAAGAACAAAGGTTAGAGGAAATTTTACTTGATGACACAATATCGCCATTTGGAACAGATCCACTCTTGTCTTCCGCATCACCTGCTGCATCAAAAGAGAGTAGTCGGAGGAGTAGCTTTAGTACCGATGATGGAGATGATTTGTAGAACTAGATAGGCCCTGACGATATTTTTTTAATCATTTGCTGGTGCTAAAAATTTGTGTTATGAATTTAAGTTTGATGTTGGTGCTTACTTTAAATAAGAAAACAAAAAACTGTTGTGGTGGTGAACTGTTGTGTGGGTAGGGCTTAGCTGAGGCAAACTTCATAGAACAATAGAGCTGTATCTCCTTATCCTGGAACTAACTACAGATCCTTCTTTATTTACCAGAAAGAGTTTTTTTTTTCCATCTTTTCTTCTATTCTCACAGAAGTATTAAAATAGTTCCCACAAAACCATGTCACAAAATTATATTCAAATACACTGTTGAATCTAGTACTCATTTCTCCCAAATTTATTCAAGAATTTTAGTTGTAAGCATTTATTAATTTCTTTTTAAGTGAAAAATAGAAAATTTGAATAAAAGCAATGGCTATGTAACATGAACTGCAATGGGGAAATGTTTGAATGGGATCTACCTACAATAGAGATGTTAAAATCATTACAAAAGGTGGGAGACTAATGCTGCATGAACTGCAGGCACTTCTTTTTAAAATAAAACCACAAAGTTCATGAAGTTGTTTTTTGAATCCATATTTCAGTTTGTATTGACCTATGGAAAACATCAAACATTCAGTATTTATTATTGTGCATTTTAATGTTACCAAAGAAAACCAGAAATATAATGATAGGGATAAAAAAAAGCAATCAAACAAAAACCAAACTTATCGGACAGATACAGATCAGGATTCAGCAATTTAAGAAGAGGTTACTCAGTCAACAGAATAAAGTAAGAGTGCATGTGGGTGTGTCTACATGAGATGCAGTGTTGGCAGGCATGAATCATGATGCCGATGCTACTGCACAGTAGCTCATTGCTACTGCGCAGTAGGGTCAAAAACGACTTGAGCGCCACTGGGACTGCACAATAACAACTTGCTAAAGCAAGTACTAAATGATTGAGCAGTAACAGCTGTGTAGTTGGGCACATGTGTAGACATGCTCTCTATGTACAGGATGCAATGGAGCTATTCAATGTTACAATTAGTATAAATTAAAACAGCCACTGTCGCTAATAGTAATATCAGTTATTTGTCACGTACCCAAGTGGTGTCCTTCTTTGATGAAGGCTAATCACAAATGAATAATAGGATACTGTATCTTCCAAGAAAACTTTTTCAAGCCATGAAGTGTGCCTTGGTTCCTTTGATGGCATAGTAGGGTTTTTCTAAAGGGACAAGTCCTAACTCTATACCAATGTTTTTGATCCAGTTTGATGTGGAGGATGAGATATACTACATTCCCTTGCATGCATTTTGGCAGAGAATTTCACTTCAAATTTACCTCTAGATTCATTATAAAAAAGGTAAGTAGTGTCTGGAGCCAAAGGAAGCTGAAGCTGTTGTTCTGATCCACTCCTTATCATGCTCACATGCTAGTAATGGGCATTCAAAATGTATGGATTTGACTCAAAGCTTAAGCAGTTAGAGGGCAGGCAGAAGATGCATCATCTTCATATGCAGTGAAATTTTGGAGTGTGATATATATTTTTGGTGTAGATTAAGTGCAATCACTTTAATACTAATACATTGGAAAATAAGCTGGCACAAGTTCTTTGCAGTTCTTTTTAAATAAACAAAAGTATTTGTTTTGGGGGTCTTTGTGAAAGGTAAAATATTCTTAAAAATGAGAATTGTTGTGTTGTTTTGCTCTCCCAGAACCTACCTAAAGAAGCATCATGTGAAGTGTTGCAGCAAAAGGGGATTCAATCAGGCTGTTATTTGACTTGTGATTTAAATGCATAGGCCTTTACTTCTCAAGTTGTCTTTATTATTATTATTTAGAAATCGTGCAGAGTTGGCAAATAGGACCTTCATAAGTGTTATACAGGCTGCTGTATAGATGGTTCCACTGAACTACATGATTTATAAGGGTCATAGCACACCCCATCAGTTCTAAATTCTTGTGTTTGGCATTTTTTTCTTAACTGGAATTTTACCTGCTCATTGGAATTTCACTTGGATTTTCTACTAACTCACTGGGAATTTCACCATGTGGCAAAAACTAATCAACATCTATCTAAAGAAATCATATCAGGTTTTTAGTCTATTTAAAGAGTTCTGTTACCCTATATAAATGCACTCATTTAGACAATAAACTCTTTGGTACAAAGAAACCACATTCTTGTCACGTACATATACATGTTTAGCCCAACATGCCTTGGTGGAAGCTCCCAGCTGTGTTGCTACAATACAATTAACAAAAAATAACAACTGATGCAGAGGTTTGGGTTTTTTTGTTTTAAATCTTGGAAGTGGGGATGGGAGTGCAAATGAATATTAACCAAAGGTAACTGGATATAGGAAGAAGAGCCATTTTAATTAGAGTTGTTCAGTAAACTTGGGGCATAACCCACTATTCCAGAGATTCCACAGGTTACAAAATGAAAGTAAAATCTGAAACATGATACAAGAAAAGTAACATTTATGCCCAGGCACCTAATTTAGGATTCATGTTGTCCATTGCATGTGAAGAAGGGAGAAGATAGATGGCTAACCAATTGGCATTTGTCCTTGTAGTTTCTACTACATTAGATTTAAATACACTAGCATGGATTTGCTCACAGTGGAGCAAAATGAATTAAATATGAATGTGTTACATGACTTTCCCATTGAATTTGTACATGGGAGATAGACCATACTTTTGGACTGCATTGACTTTAAAAAAAATCCTGAATTTAATTTTTTTTACAAGTACCATCAAAAATATTTCAGTGCTCCCATTATTTTTTTAAAGTTCATTTTCATTCTTCTGACAATTCCCTCAGTATAAATCATCAGATTTTTTTTCTGCATGAAAAACCTAGCAGGCTAGCAGTCACTTCTATTGCCATATACTGTCTTGCAGTATCTGTCAGTAAATATGCAGAGAAACTACTCTTCCCAAGCTGCAGTCATTCATAGAAACGCTATGTGTATATGTGTGATGGTAATGCTCTTTCAATGCAATTGAATTATGTTTCCAATGGGAAGTTGTCATTTCAGATTGTGATTAGGATTTTCATGAATTAGTACAATTCAGTGAGAGCTGTTGTGTTACTACTATAGGTGGTTACGTAAGGTGAAAAAGATTTCCTCTAACCCACTGTAAGGGAATGCATCCCTGAGAGAGGATAACATTCACCTGGCTCTTTGGTGTCAGAGGCTATAGTTTCCCAGTGTGGTTTGATCTTTTAGTATAAATCTTAATGCTTATGAGAAGGTCAATAGAAGGCTACACAGTTAAGGAACCTTCAGAAAGGTATTCAGCACGTCCATGGCCCTCTATATGTTGGAACTATTCCAAATTTCCTAAAATAGCAAACTCTCCCAACTCAGACTTAGCATGATGGCTTTAAAGCTTCAGACTTTTTACAGCATGGTGCAGTGCTTGTAATCTTGAACACAGAAAAGGGTTTTTATGTATATGGGAACAAATCCTGAAGTCCTAACTCAGGAAAAAAAACTTCTTTCAATGTCAATGAGAGTTTTACAGGAATAAAATTTGTGCTAGGTCTCCAGGGTTTGATGCATTAAAGCTATGTCCAAATTATTTCTAATACAGCTCTGTTTGATGAAGTTTGGTGTACTATGACTAAAGCTCTAAGACGCAAATTTAAAGACTTACTTTTCTACTAGTTGGGGGAAAACCATTCCCCCCCCAATATATTTAAGGACTTTTTGCCTATTTCTAGTAAAAGTGGTGGTTGTATTCTTACAGTGTACATGAACCAGTGAGCTGATAATTATACAAAAGCAAAGGCAGCTGAAATATTACCATCTTGTTTAATTCATGAAATGGATATAGATACTATACAAAGAAAAGAGATCTAAATTGTTTCACTGCCTGTGTGGATACTGTGTAAAAGGCTAAAGTAAGTGCAAACATTTTAACAAACAGGAATGCAGTTGCCTTATAATTTAAAGGACTAAATATAATTCAGTCATTTAATCTTAATAAGAACATTGTTATAATACCTTTTGACTTTAATAGGGCTGTATACATGAATGGAGGATGAAAATTATTGTAATTTAAAATTATGTTAAGTCTGTTAGATCAGCAAAGGCATTTACATTACTATTATGAGACAGTAGAATATTTTTATGATAATTGCTATTTTTCATTGTTAATCATACAGTATCTTGTTTTCTAAGTAAATGTATGTGACAGAATGTATTTTAGTACATACTGTACATGCAGTCTTTATAGAAAATACATTTTGTGTGTGCTGGAACTTTATGTTTATTATATGAATACAATTAAAGAAATTAAAACATCTTTTTTATATGTCCCTTGTGAAACAAAGACCCACTAAGAGTGTTACTGCAAGACATTATAATAGCATCACTAAGAGCATCTAAGGAAATACTCAATAGACAACACTCTTAACAACTGCTAACCATTTAGTCCATTATTATACATCATGATCCAGTAGCCTCCCATTAATGAAAATAATTGATATATTCTTTAATATGGTCTCCTGCCATCTGCTTATTCCTGCTGCTAAGGCTTTGATTTATGGAAAGTGTTTTCAGAATGTTGCAAAATTGCTAGCAGGCATGATAGTATCAGTTAAATCGCTAAGAAGCTCTACAAAAACCTTTTAATGTACTAGATGTTCCCCAGACAATCTAGGATAAACAGAATATTGTATTTTAAGATGTAAAACATTTTTAAAGCTGATAATTAGGCAACATTTTGGAACTAAAAAGATACCCTTACTAAATGAATTAAGTAAGAATTTGTGTCGAGTATTTTGAATCCCTCATATCAAAAGTACTGCTGTCTATAGCATGTATTTGGCATTTTATGTATACGAATGATGCAAAAATTATGAAATATTAGTAATATATATTTGGCCATGGTTTTCTAGTATTTCATTTATTTCTTTTAAATTTTGGTTGTCATAGTATTTTCTGCAGTGTTAGATAAGCATTTCATTTTAAATAAATACATCACCTAGCTTTTTTTGTTCCATTAATCTGTTAATTAAGATATCCCAAATAGTTCAGATATATGATACAGTTGTAATTTTACTTACAAGTCTAATTTCAGGGAAGAGCCAAAGAAAGGAAACACTGTTTTTGTACACATTTAGGATCTGGTCATGAAAGATGCACAGTGCTGTCTGTGAGGTGCTCGGATCACCTCATTTCCCTACAAAGATAGGTCTCATCCTCGTGGTGATTCACACCCTCTGATGATGAAACAAACAACATCGGGAAATCAAATCAGAAATTATTAAAAAGGATTAGGAAAAGCACTATGCACTTAACTACTTGATTAAAAATAGTTATATTAGAGTAAATGGCAGCTAATCAGGTTTGATGTAAGCATCATTTGTATTAACAACCAATGGGAGATTAAAGCAAAACCTGTGAAGTTTTGATACTAATCAGTTGCAGGACCAAAAATCTAATTATAAAGGGGAATACAGTAGTGAAGTATGATAAGGCTTATTGGTTAAATCACTGATATCCATCAAGTTAAATATATATCAGTTTCATTAATTGGCAACCACAAGACAAGTGTACTATATTCAGGATGGTGATGATTTTGATGTAATCCACCACATTGTGGTTAAGTATATGATTCATGTAATAAGAAAAAGTTGCCTGCAGGCTATTGTTCCTAGCATGGATTAAAATTTACATACTGCTTCTCCTTATGTCAAAACATCTGGTGCCTGCAAATGCTAACATTTCGTTAAAAAGTTTCACGAGCTAGGAAAAGTGGATTGGAAACATTGCCTGTGAATCGTTCAAGCATTATAATAGAATAAGAGGCTGAGTTAGGAACAGGCAGATTGCAGAAAACAATACTGTAGTCAACATAAGGGATTCAAATGCTTATCAATGTGGTAAGTGACACTGGATTTTTATGAAAGGGGAAAATGCCTTAAATCTAAAGAAAGATAAATCAAGTCTAAAGAAATAATTAACAATTTTCTCAAATGTCATGAACTTGTCTTTTTTCTTCTAGGTCCTTCACTACATTAAAATATATATTTCTTTTCCAGCGAGATGTGCATTTCAGCATTTGGGTCACAGCTTGAAATAATTCATGCTTGAAGTTTAGAAAAGAAAATATTTTATGCCATTGTATTTGTTTCCATACACTCAATGTATTTTCCCTAGAATAGTGTATAACTCCTATCTCTACCCTTCTAACAATCATACACATTCAGGATCACTCCAAGATCATCCTCAAAAGGTTTGGACTATCAGTTTTCCTCAGTTATGTGAAGTTTTGAAAACAAACAGCTCCTCTTTTTATACTAGTACCTAGTACCCTTTGGCTTCCAGGTGGAGATTAATGTGTTAGTTTTGACCTATGAAGAAATTAATACAGTAGTTTGGGTCCCAGGTTACCAGACTAACACATTAAATTTCCTCTGTGCTTATATAGTGGTAGCTGTGATTAACAGAGGCATTAGAGATAGAGACTGTGCCATATAACAGGATGCTGTTGGCAAAATATGGAAGATGTTAGATCAAATTATTTTATGTTTTTTGATGCACAAATTCAGACATTCTTTGGAAGGCAGTTGCTTGGCAATTTTTGAAAAAAAGCTGCCTTTCAAAGCGTCTCAAGTTGTACCCTGTGACAGGACCTGTGCCCAGTGGTGCTATGGTGCCCCTGGTAGACACATGGCTCCTGCTTCGTTTGATCCTCCTAGGGGTCCTTCCCTATTGCTTGTCTGCCACACCTTGATGTTGTTTAAAAAACCAAAACAAAAAGGTTGGGAGGTTGCCCCAAGGGCCTGGAGTGAGTCCACTCTACTGCCAACCTGCCTTCATCCAATCCATCGTGGCCCCTGCAACCCTATTGGTACCTTGAACACCAAGTGCCTTAAGGGATTTGTTTGTGACCTCCCTTTGCCCCAGTAGACATAACCACGCCTTGCAGATGCTATATGTTAACACTTCAGTGGGGCTGCCTGCCCTACCACATTGCTTGGCCCCCTCAGGCACCAAAACCTTTGTTAAGGCTTTGGCCTTCCAAGCTTTATCCCCATTTTTCTGGATCGACCTGGCCTCCCTAGCCTGGGTCCATTCTGCTGGACCTTGGCTTCTGGGTGCCAGTCTCTGTCTTGCCTTTCTCAGGTTCTGAGCTCCTGGACCTGGTCTCACAATTTTTGGGTTCTGGGCTTGGACCTCTCAGCCTCAGTCCACCTCTGTTGCCCTTCCTGGCTCAGGCTTTGACCCTTTTGCATTTCACCTACCTGTGCCTTGTGCCCCTGCCCCTGCCCCTGCCAGGGCTCAAGACCTCACATGCTTGCAGGTACCCCTGAGGCCTCTTTTCCTCCCCTATCAGCCACATCTCATCCTCAGCTGCTTAAGCAGAACACAAAGACAAGCAACCACTTTAGACTAAAAAAAACCCAACCCCCTTTTCCCATTCTGGATAAAACATTTTTGCTCAGCTCTCCTTTTGTGTGGCTGTCGCCTCTCTAGCCACAAGGCATTTCAGGGTTTACCAGGGTGTCTTACGGAGCTCCTCCTTCCTGAGAGCTCTTATTTCCTGTAAAGCACTGGTCTTCTCTCCTTACATTTCTCCAGGTGTGGGGTTTAGGTGCCATAGAACACTGCCCCTTTGGGTCAGGTGACTCCCTAGCCCTCTACAGATATTCCTCTTGCTTGCTTGCTCCTCCTGGCTGCAGCTTAGCTCAGCTTCTTGTAGCCCTTATCCTATGGTTGCCTGGAGTCTTCTCTATTCTTCCCACCTATTGTTGTGCAGCTAGGCTTGTTTCAGCTGCCTGCTTACCTACATAGTCAGGCTAGCTCGCTGTGCCTTCTCCTTTCTAGTAACATGATCCTTTGTCTTCTGGTTACAGACTCCATAAATCAGTAATGGCTTTTAAAAATCTTGGACCTAATCTGTAGAATTCACTTCCTTTTTTGGTTCTCTATAGCTTCCGTTTGTTGACCTTCACAGTGTGCTATATGCATCGGTGGCAGAAGGGGGGCCTAACAGGGCTTAGTCCCCCCCCATAGGTGGGGCAGCAACAGGACCACAAGGCAACCTGTTCATGGGTTTCCAGTAGCTGCAGCAGGGGTGGGAAGGGGTGCATGCAGTGGTGAAGGAGGGAGTGGGGCTGTGGCTGGGTCTGGGGGAGTGGCAGACACTGCACAGCTGGGGTAGGACAGGGTGCAGGACTGAGCCATGAGCAGGTTGTCTGGGGGGCTACAACAAATTTTGGGGTGGCTGCAGTCCCCCCATAGCCCCAGACCCAATACCGCTGCCACTGCTCTCCGGCCCTAGTGCTGCCCAGCCCAGCCCCTGCCAGGAAGAACCTGATGGGGCCCCAGCCTGCAACAGCAGCCTGCCCTGCCCTGCCCAGTGCAGATCTGGGGGTACAGAGCCCCTATGACCTCCTAGGGCACCTGCAGCAGTGGGAGCCACTACCCCTTTCTGTGCCCCCCCTCAGATGAGCTGGCTTTGTCCCACACCCCGCCCTGGCTGTGCATGGTGGGGCCCCAGCCCCACTCCCTCCCCCCACCCC
>NW_017729022.1:1978344-1992451 GCF_001723915.1 Gavialis gangeticus
CCCACTCCCTCCCCCCACCCCTTCCCCCACAAATTTACCTGATGGGGGGGCATGCACATGCTTGTGCACACTCAGCCCCCCCCCAAATAATTTTTTCTCCCCCTTGCTCTAGGGGAAACTCCTCCACCTATGGATATGGCTTAATTTTTCATGGGACTTTGTAGGGGAAGTGAAATATGGATAGTAGTGAAGACAGTTGTAGACTACAAACTCTGCTGTTGGTTATTATAACAGTTTTTTATAATGGTTGGTAACCAAATTCATTGTTCAATAATGGATTGGGAAGTAGAAGAAAATTCAACTTCCCTTCTCCAGGATTTTAATCATTCCATTTCCTTGCCAGAGACCTACTGTCTTCAGATTGTCTTTAAAATTTTACTTGAGCAATAAGATTAAACCATGGTTGGTTTATAAATGGAGATTGATATATTAAGACTATGCAAGATAGCAGAGGATTTGACTCAGAAACCCAAGAGATTCCCTCCCTCTATGGAAGGCCCAAGCTTCATACTCCTTTTCAAAGAATCTGAGAGAACTTGCCCAGGTTTGTTCTTCTGGTAGAAAAACTTACCTGGCGATGCATGAACAGACATTTACATGCTAAGCCCCTGAAGCAAAGAGAACTTATATTGCTGATGCAGCACAGGTAGAAGGCATGCAGAGCATGTGTGCACTAAGGCTCTGTGAAATGGCACTGTTCTGTTTCGACTTCCATTTTGCCATTTCAAAGGGACAGTGTTTCATTTCATTGTTTCCTTTTGTTTCAAAGCACTGTTCCATTTCATTTCATCAAAACTGTTTTGCTGTTTCAACATGTTTCGACGTTTCACTCATAGGCTATAATGTGGAATCACAAAAATGCCTATAACTTTGTCATTTCTTGTCTGATTCCAATGAAAACAGCACAGGGAGTAGCCTCTGCTGAGGCCACAAAGCCTGTCAAGTGTCAAGGAGATAGGTGCAGGAGTTTCTGGGAAACTGCACCTCAAACCATTCTGAACAAAACTTGTGTCACTTGTAAGTATGAAGGCAGAGGGGGGGTGAAAACAGCAGGCATGGTAGCCTCTGCTGAGGCCATAAAGCCTACCAGGTTTCAAGGAGATAGGTGTAAGAGCTTCTGGGAAGCTGCACTTCAAGCTGTTGACAAGTAAAACTTGTGACGTGTCACTTTGTGTATGTGTTAAGGCGTGCCCTCCCTGGTGCTGGGGCCTCTACATGATATGGTAGTGTGCCCCAATGAGGCTTCCTACTCCCCTACATCCTCAGCCTGGTCCATCACTTTCAATGACAACAGGTAAGCAGTGCACTGCAGCACAGTAGCACTAGCAGCAACTCAGGCAGCCAAACTGTCACAGCCTTTTTTTCCTCTCCTGCAGAAACTTTTTATCTAGTAGCTGCCAGAGAACTGTCCCTGCCAGCCCCAGCCCTGGGACTTAGGTGTGCCTAGGACCCTGCCTCCTTCCTGTTAGCAGACCAGGGACAGGTGCTACGGATGTTGATCTAAGAACATGGCACTGGCAGACAAGGTCCTTTCCTTTGGGTCAATCTAATCTAGTATCTTTTAGTAAATCAATTGAATAGTTGGAGAAAAATATCTTAGCAAGCTTTTGGGTTGAAAAAACCTTTGTCAGGCTGAGGAAACACCAGCAGTTGGTGTGCGTGCTCTTCCTGGATGGAAGGAATAGAAGTCTCTGGCTTCTTTCCTATTCCTTCAGGCTTCTTCCTCAGCCTGACAAAGGTTTTTTCAACCCAAAAGTTTACTAAGATATATTTATCTAACTATTCAGTTGATCTACTAAAAGATACCAGATTAGATAGCTTGCCAGCTTCCTGCATTTTGAAATGAGCTTGCTGGTGGTGCTGGTGCCATCACCGGCAGCTCTGTATCCCTCCAAGGTGTCCCTGAAAATGAGGTGGATCTTGTGTGCCACACAACAGATGCCAGAAAAGTTGGCATCATGGACTGCCTTGATGATATTGGCCCCATTGTTGTTGGACATGAACCCACAGCTGAGCTCACCCTGCCCAATGAGCCACCCCTGCACCAAGCAGTTCACAGCCCCCATGATCTTGGTTGCCACGTGGGACTCATCCATCATCTCAGCTTGAAGGAGAGCCCACTGATGGCCTGACTGGTCACATGAGTGCCCTGTGAGGGACAGGTAGGAATGATTTCCACCCTGGCTGCTCCAGATGTCCAAGGTGAAGTGTAAGGCCACTTGTGGACCTGCCTTGCACAGCTCCTCCCTCAAGTACTGCCTGCATGTCTCATACAGGGAGGGCACCACCGTCCTGCTGAAGGTGTTGTGTGTGGGCACTTGGTACAGTGGGGCCACAAGTACCATGAGCTGCTTTAACCCTGGCCACTCAACTAAGGAAAAGGGCTGGCCATCCACAGCAAGCATCTCCCCAGTGGTCTGGGTGATGTCACTCACCTTTTCAACATGCCCCCTTTCTGTCCACCTTTCTCCAACTGTTCTAGGGTGGCCTGCCTCTGCTTCAGGATATGGGGGCTTTGGAGTGAGAGGGGGACTTCTTTTTGGGCATTCTCCCACTGGTGCCAGGCTGAGGAGGAGCAAGGGCAGGGGGTGATGCCTGCAGAGATGCATCAGCATCCCCATGGTGCTCATGTGTTTTGTCCCCTTGCCCCAGCTGGTTTTGGCTCAGCAGTGCAGGCAGATAGCATATGTGGGATCATCTGCCAGCTCAAAATGGTCCCAGACCACACTACCCGTTCACTTCTGGGGTGTGGGTGTATGTGTGGATACTGCATTTCCCCGCCCCAGCAGGCAGAGGCACAGCAACAGGAGAAGCAGAGGCACAGCAACAGGAGAAGCAGACACTTGTCTCTACAACCTCTACTTCAACCTCCTCTGAAGTGCCTTCTGGGAAAGGAGACCTGGCTTTCGGGGAAACTTGGAGGGTATGGAGCACAAACTCAGATGACTCCCTCACCTTCCCCAGAATTTCCCTTCCTATGACACCCAGCTCCAGCTCTTCATCTGACATTGGAAGGCTCAGGATGGGAAATGAAATGGGGGTGGAGGAGACAGTCATGCTGGTGCTGCTTGTTGTGTCATGGTGATGGGGTTATGGCTGGTGATCTTGGAGGGGATGCAGACTCAGGCAGTGGCACTATTCCCCTCTCCTTGCTGCCAGTAGAACTGGAAACCTCATGCCTGCTAGTTGTAGGAAAGAGGCCGTGTCTCAGTTTGGGGGATGGCGGGGAACTTACAGCTCTCCCTCTACCCCCTCTTCTGCCCCTCCCTGAAGGCTTGCGAGCTGCCTTTCCAGCATGCTTCATAGTGTTTCATAGTGTGTTTGGTGTGCTGGAAAATCTGTGTGTTCTTCTGTAATGTAATCTGTATTTATGTAATATATGTAGATAATTGTATATATGTATTTATGTAATAAAAAAAATATATAAATGTATGTAGTATGTGTTCCTGAATAAATTCTATATTATAATAAGCAATATATGTTGTGCTTCCCTGCATAGTAACAACTGGGGGTGAGGAGGAAGTTCCCATGCCATGGCTTCTTTCAGAAGAAAACGTGACAGATCTTTTTTTCTCTTGGGAGAATGATTTAATCCTGGTTGTTCTCAGGTTATTTTGCTCCTGGAGAAGCTGTTTTTACTCTGGGAGAAAAATCCTGAACATCTATAAACTTGTGGTTTCTCCTGGGAGAGCAGCAACTCTCCCATGAGAAGCTAAATGTCTGTACATGGCATTAGTCTACTATCTATATAGGAAACCCTCACTATTCACAGGTTTAGCATTTGCGTTTTCAAAAAGTCACAAATTCCAGACCTGCATTTTAAATGCACTTTATACACTTACAGGAGCTCCTTGGGAGCTCTGTGCATGCTGCTGCTGGGTTCCCACTGCTGGGCTCCTGCCGGAGCGGGGTCCCCCCCCAGCTGCCAGAGTACTGCATTCATGAATGCAGTGCCTTATTCACAGATTTCACCATTCGCGGGGATACGAGAATGTATCCCCTGTGAATAGTGAGTGTCGCCTGTATAAGTAAACATATTTGTGATTCTTCAGTTATGTTGTGGATTTCATAAATCCTTAATGGAAGTATTAATACAAGTTATACAGCTAAGTAAATTCAATTTGTTCTTCAAAACTGTAAAAGAAATCCAGACCTTTGTCAGATGAAATCTTACACACTGTGTTTTTTGCTGTTCTGGTACAGTCTAAGGAAAAAGTATCGAAGTCTCGACAAACATTTTACAGTTAGCTAATTAGTTCTGTAGTGTACCTTCCACATTTTTTAATGAGATAAAGCTCCTATAAAATGAACTGGATTTTCATGAAAATATTTTGTTCAAAGTTGTTCTTTTTTAAAATAAAAATATGTATAGTTTTTATTCTGCTTTCCAAAATCTAAAAAAATATTAGGGGCTGATTTTTTTGGTTTTCTCCTTTTTTCTCCCTTTTTTACTCCTCGTATTTCTCCTCCTCCCTTTATACCAGGCCACTCCCCCCCTCCACACTTCTAAATGTAGAAACTGCAACTATGAAAGCAAAACTACAGTTTGGGGTTAAACCAGCCATTTTGTTTATACTTGTGCATTTACTTTTCTTTATTTGAAAATAGGTGATAGGGTAGATCAAAACTGTGGAGCATGCATTATACTTATCAAAGAAAGCTGACAGAAGTACTTAAGAAGGGCTTTCTGCAGATTATTTCTGCAATTTTTTTCAGTGTTTATGTCAGCTAAATGAGTTTTATGGTGCAGGGCAACTCACTGATACAAATGACCATAAAAGTGAGTGATGTGTGAAAGGCCAGCATTAGTCTTTTTATTTTTTTTCCACTAAACTTCAGTGGCCTCCTCCAGGCCCTCACTTTTTCCATCTGAATGTACATGGAAGAATAAACTCATCCAGGTAGATTTTGACACCATTGCAGGGCCATGGCAATCTGAGAAACTGGCATGTTCTTGAAGAAGCTTCAGTCAGCTCATACTAATTTTTCATCAACAGGAAGTTGTGTTTTTACCACAGACTAACAAATAGGAATTAGTTGATCATAAAAACACCAGATGAAAAGGCTGCTAAGAGAGGTGCACAAGGGGTGGGGGATAAATGGCTCTAGGTCATGCAGCAACCCTCTCAGAAGCTGGAGTGGTCAAGGCTAGGGTCAGCAACCAGCCTGCCAAATTCCTAGTACAACTCTCTAATTCCCCACTTCCCCAACTCATTTTTCTTAAATGATAAAAGGGAAGGAACTTCCCTCTTCTCACAGTTTTCTTGGCTTTCAGTAAGGAGATGTGGGAGGAGCAGCTTGAAAAGAAACATCTCTCTCTTCACCTTTTTCAAACAGTTCCAGGTTCCTAGAGGAGGAGTTCTGCTCACCTTGCCACTGCCTCCTTCCTCATGGTGTTCCTGGGCTTATTCTCCTTTAAGTAAAAACAGTTCCAGATTCCTTTTAGGAAATGAGAGCAAATGAAACTTTCCTCCCTTTCCTTTCCCCTGAAGTTTTTTGAGGGCTGCTGCAGCCTCAGCTGACTCTAGCAGAAGGGATCACAGGTATGCTTGTTGTGAAATAATACTAATCTAAACACAATGAAAAGTAATAATAGCACTTATTATTTAAAAGTCTAAGAAAGGTTGCTAATCCATCAAGACCCTGATTCTTACCAAAAAAGAAAAGGGGCATGGGGAGGGAGATCATATTTTTTGGGCTTGGATTTTCAAAAGTGTTTTGTAAAAGGCATTGAGGCTCATATCTTATTGAAAACCAGCATGAGCTGGGCACCTAACTCATTAAAATCTTTGGAAATCATAGGCTAAGTAGTTACGTTAAATCCACATCTTCCCAGTGCTATTGAAAAGGTTCATAATTCCACAACCTTACCCCTCAGAGAGCTCTTTGCTTACTTGAGCAGCCCTATTGACTTCAAAGTGTCTTCTCTCCAGAGGAAGGATTTGCAAGGTCAAGCTTTAAGATACAAGAGATAATGTAGCAACAAATGAAAATGAAAAAAATATATATTCTATCCAAACTTTTTCTTAAAGAGTTTGATCAGACCTTATTTTATTTGAAGTAGTTATCATCCTTGCGCTATGCATGGTGACTGCATTGAGGTCAAGAGGTTGCAGTGGGGTAACGAAGAGAATTTGCTCCTTATGGCTAACCTCTGACATTCAAAAAGCCAGAGCCTGAATTGATTCAACCTTTGCAGGCTAGTCTAACTTTCATAGATTGAACCAGCAGGCAAGTAAATAGACATTCACTTTCGATTCCACAAATGCAGCCACATGTTTGAAGTGGCTCAGGCCAAAAGCCAGGGGGTGCTAAAGCAAGCCCTACTTTCCCTTTCACAGTGGCCAGAAGGCTGGAGGGAAGCTGAGCTGGGTGAGGGGGCGGATGCTGTGGCCAGGCCGCAGCAGGGCTGAGTATAACAGGGGAGGGGTTTAAACCTTCACCCTGGTCTTCAGGGACCCCAGCAAGGGTGTGCCTGTATGGGGATGGGGGAAGCAGTCCTTGCCAGGCTTTGAGGGGTGGGGAGCATAACCAGATCCCAGCACCCAGCTGGCACCAAAGGGTCAAGCAATGAGAGCAGAGGCATGTCCGATCCCCAGCCCCAGGCCTGAGGTGAAGTGGGGGAGGGGGGAATCACAGAGAAGCAGGGCTGGCAGAGACCCTCAAAGGTCCTCTTGTGTCTAGTCCAGCCCCTGCCCCCTATTCCTTTCTTTACCCCCCCTCCCTGCTGGGCATGCTTGCAGTGTCCACAACCGAGAACACCCAACAGAGGGGTTCTGTACTGCTGGGGAAAAAAGCCACCAAGGGGTCCTTTGGCCATTTTTGCCCCCATGCCCCACAGAGGGGTCCAGAGCTGTGCTCCTCCAGCCTTGAGCTCTGAGACAGGACCACCCTGCTGTAATGTATGCATTGTGTAATGTAATGCATTGTGTGCACTGAAAATGTAATATGAGTGTGTGACAGAAGGGGAGCAACCTTGTGGAGGTTTGCTGACCAACCCTGGCCTAAAAGCTAGTTCTTGGGAACACCTCCGGAGGTGAGCACAGGACCCTATGTGCTGAATGTATGTACCCCAGTGGTACTGACCACTACCTGTTTACTTGCCCTCTAAGTATATGTTGTTATACTGTGAATGCCCATTTACCTCTATTTGTCCTTTCTTGTTGGTGTGTTAGCCTGTGACCCTAACTCCTAGGATACTCAATACAAAGTAAATCCCTCATTGGCTGTAGTGATTGTGCCTGACACTACAGAGGTTTGTTACACCCCTTCAGCCCTGAGCCCTGAGAAAGGGCCACATAAACCACACCACCCTGCAGCCGGGGGAGGGGGGGAGTGGGAGAGCTCTGCCTGTCATAGTGGCTCCATGACAGCCTAGCCCAGCCTGAGTATTGGGAGCAAACCAAGCACACAGTTCCTGCAGCCCCAACCTGAGCCACAGCCAGTTGGGAAGGGCCCAGCCCTTCTATGCCCACCCTCAGCAGTGCCCATAAACCAGCCTGACTCAGCCCCATAGCCCCAGCTCGAGCCCTGGGTGAGGTGGGCAGATGGTGGGACTGGGCCAGCTCAGGTTTCAGGGGCAGGGCCCTTCCCAGCTGGCTGTAGCTCAGGCTGGGGTCATGGGACCTGTACACCCAGTCTGCTCCTGGCTCCCTGGGCCCAGTCTAGGCCAGGCTGTCACAGATTCCTTGTGGTGGGCAGGACTCTTTGCCTCCACCTCCTACTCCACCACAGGGTGGGGTGGTGGGGTTTGTGTGGTGCTGCCTCAGGGCTGGAGGAGCACGGTGTTGGGCCCTGCTGTGGAGCAGGGTGGAGAAAACCGGCTGCAGGAAGCCCTTGGTGGCTTTTTTCCCCAGCAGTACAGAGACCCCCTGGTGGGTGTTCTCAGTTGTGGACACTGCAAGCAAAACCACCACTTATGGGAGGCTCTGGCCAGGGCTCAGGCAGGGGCTGGACTAGACACTAGAGGACCTCCAGAGGTGCCTGACAGCCTTGCTTCTTTGAGATTCCCCCTTTCCTCCCCACTTCGCCTCAGGCCCAGGACTGGGGTCTATCCATGCCCCTGCTCTGGCTGCTTGAGAGTCAAGTGCGGGGTAAAGCGATGCAGACTCCAGCTGGGGTCCTGCACCAGTGGGAGATGGGAGGGAGTGGGGATTAAAACACCTCTTTCCCTCAGGCTACTGGTGTCTGGCCATGCCCCCCATTCCTGCTCCTCAAGCAGCAAGGGGGGCACTCCAGAGCAGGGTTTCTCATCCCCACCCCCTTCTCAGCCAGGTGGAGCAGTGGTAGTGCTCCAGCTAGGGAGGAGAGGGGTGGGGCCAACTCCACTCTGCTGGAGCAGACAGATCAGACCAGGGCTGCAAAGCATCCTGGGATGCTGGAGGACTGTCAGTTAACTTAAACTAGGCAAAAGTCTGGGACAGAAGTTCCATAAACTTGTTTGGGCTAAATCCGTTAAGTCTACATTCAACCAGATTTATCTTAAACAGTTTCAGCCATGTTGAAAGTGGTTTATATGCACTGAATTTCTGTTCTGTTGCAGGTTTAAACTGGTTTCTGATCACTTAAACTCGTTTATGTGTAACTTCTGTCCCTAGCCTATGAGATCAAGAAGAAAGCTATACAGGCCCATATCTTTATGCGCGTATTACAGATAGTTGGAGGTGCACAAGAAGTGGAAGAATGGAAAAGAGAGGATTGGAGAAACTGTATCATACTAAACCTCCCTCTCTTTCCACTAACCAGTGAAAGTAAAATGATCTGTAAAGCTAACTGTCTCATATGAAGTTCCTGTAAACGTTGTATAGTAGATTTTACAGCAAAGTGCTTTCAGAGATGTGCCTGTGTACTCTGGCTGCTTCAAAGCCATTTATTTGGGTAAGTGCTTATGGGTCTGAAAAACAAAGAGTTACTTTTTAATTTTTATTTGGGAGCTAGTTTTTTATAAGAACTGAGAGCAAGGAAGTTGGGTTTTACAGAAAGACTGTTACAGAAAGACTGTATTTGTTGCTCCTCTTGTCCTCCTTTGACTGAATTTTTAAATTATCTGGTTAAGTACTGTAGCATGAGACAGTTGTTCTTTTTATATCTGTATTTTGAAATCTAAAAGCAGTTCTGCGTCTATCACACCGAGTAATACCTTGGTCTACAAGTAATCTCTCTGACTTCAGTGGGGCCTATATGTGAAGTAAGGTTGTATTTCAAGTGTATGATGGTATCAGAATCTGGCCTTGTAAAACGTGGCACACATTATTCCATTTCCCAAGCTCAGAGCACTATAAGTCTTTGCTTCTTTATGGCAGAAACTTCATAAACATTGTTTTCCTATTCCATTATTGAGGCATATCTTCTAGTAAGAAGGCTGAAGAAGTCGTATTCCGTTTTTAACACCAAGTCCTAGGTCATCTTCTCCATCTATAAACTGTAGGATCCTTAGGCCTGTATTATAAATAATAATACATGTATGTGGTACATGATTCTAATGATATAATTCAGTTTCAGGTTTTTACTGCCATTCATAAACTGCTTCAGCAGGCCTCTTGTAATTTATGAGATCAATAGAACCTCTTAAATTACATCCTAGATTCTGCCATGCATTGCCCTATGAAAGAAAATGGTTTTGAATCCAATATTGCTGCAAGAAGACTACTAAAGGGGGAATGAGCCAAAAGTCAAGTGTCCTTTACTGAGAAATGTAAGGACTAAGACTACTGAAAGCTTGAAAACAATTGCTGTAATACACGGTTAATCGTTTGCTTCTTAAGTACATTGTGCTTCTTAAGGCCAATTTAAAAGAAGATTTCCAGCTTTACAGGTGAGAATCTGTGCTGTTTCTTTCTACCACGTTTCTATTTTCCTGATTTCTGAGCAATTCTGGCCAATTGCAAAATTATGATTAGTGATTCTCCGGCATGTTTTGGCAGACAGTTACCGAAAGATGCTCTTGTATAGAAACTTAATGTGTGCTATTGGCATGCCCCTGGACTAGGACAGGTAGGAGGGGCAGTACAATGGCCCTGTATAATGCCTAAGTCAAATCAATGCTTTCTCAGGTGGCTGTGGGGCTTTCACTGCTTTGATACACTGGGTATGAGATGCATGTGCTAGCTGTGTTCAGTATTTCTAATCCCAGCTCAGGCTAAAATTGTCTCTTTTGCCTTTGTGAATGGAGGGGATAAATCCCAGTGAATCTAGGTGGGGGAGAATCATAGGCTTCTTTCCCTTTTTTCATTCTCCTCTTACGTTCTTCTCCAAGGAGGTCATAATATGCAGGTGGGGTGGAAGCAGACAGGAAATTGTTCATAACTCTGCAGATAAACTTGCCAAGTTTGTCTTGACTGTGTTGACTTTAATTCTGGTGCATTCTTCTTCTACAGTGTGTAAGCCCTCCTTCAGAGGAGTCCTGGGAGTTGGTGGCTGGAGGGAATCCCTAGGTGTGTTAGTTCATCAAAGCTATTCTGTAATGAGGATTCTGCCTGAGGACCTAGGAGGCAATGTGGAGGCACAGAAATTCTGTGAGGGAAACCTCATGTAGTTTTTCCTCCTGTGAATGGCTTTTTCTTGCATAAGGAATGATCTAGTCCTCACTTATTAAAATCATCAGGAAACAATTTACAAGGTTGTACTGCAAAAATTGGACTTGCAAAGCAACCAAAGCTCCTCAATGACCATGTTTTAATTCTATTGTGTGAAAATTTCATGACAGTTATTGCATGTGATTATTTGTTACATTTCAGTGATAAAAGCCATGTTTATTAGGCAAGAAAGTGGGATTCAGAAAAGACCCTAAAACCAGTCCATTGGCCAAAATACTTGAAATGTGAATAGGATCTTTAGTCATTTATTTTGAAGACTTACACTGACATTTGTGATCTTTCAAAGCATTTTAACAGAGTTTGACAGTGATTGTTGTCTCTCGGGTAACTTTTGACCTAAGCTTTTTCTCTTGCAAGAAATGCAGAAATGATTGTAAGTTATTATATATAGCTAGGGCACCTCCTGTAGATTTATGTTTCAAAACACGTGGAATAGGCATCACATAACCATAAACAGATTTGCTTATCTAAAAAAGTCTAAAAGGCAAAGATGGCCTAACCATAGTCATGATTCTGAATACTCAATAGTTTTGGAAAAGCTCGATCTAGGCCTAAAGCGTGAAGAATAAAAATATTAGTATCTGAAAAGCAAAAAAGAAAAAAAATGTACTTCTAAGAAAAATGAAACAAAGCACTTGAAAATTCTTCGTTTCTTAAGCTGTCTCCTAATCTTACTGCAGATGTGCCTAACTATTTATATAGGATAACATGCTAGCTCATGGAAATGTTATCTATACTGACTTTGTATCACATTTACTGTGTATTGCTAGAGGATTTTATTTTACAAATTCTTTTTTTGTGCACTTTGATGACACTGTGTATTTTCCATCAACAAAAGAAATGAAATGTATACAGTAGAAAATGAGTCCTGTTTTAAAACGTTCCAACATGTCAGGTATCCATTAATCTATAAATATTCTGTGTAAGAAGTAGAAAGCAATATGAGTTTTCACATCTTTCTGTATTTAATATTTACCTGTGGGCATGTATAAAATAATTCTAATAAATCTGCAGCTACTTACAATTTACAGAATGGGACTAATGCTGGTAGTTGATCCTAAACTGACACAAACCAGATATTCTCTTAATGTTACTCTAAGGAATTTTAAACTGACTCTGTTAAAGCCAAGGTTATTTGCCTTGGGGATGCCTAATAGAAGGGTTATTATAACACTGTCCACAAATAGGTGTCTTGAGAGAGCCAGGGCCATAATACTTCATTGACAGCTAATAGATTGTGCTATTGCTGTATCATAGTGATCTTTGAGGCCAAAGGTCATCTCTCTTCCTTAATATTTAAATAAAGATACTTGACTAGAGCAGAAAACAGCTTATTGCCAGTGATGGCTGCTGCTCAATTTACAGGAACCTTTACAAAGTCATGCTAATTCCTGGCCTTCTTAGAATGCACAGTAACCTTTCATAAATCCATCTTTTCCAGATGTCCTTGGAAATGACAGTTATAAAACTACAAATGATTTGTAATGCAAAATGGGGCTGACAGACTTGAAGATTAGTTCTCAATGTACTAAAATGACTAAAGACTATAGCTAAAAAAGGCTTAAAATGCATCAATAAGTACCTGCCAAAACTCCACGAGTATCTTAAATATGCTTAGTAACTGCTGGAAAATATGAAATACTTTTGTTTATAATATAGCTGGTAACAGTTTCCCCCATACGGATTTTGGAGCAAAACTTTCCTGTGGTTCAGTCTAGAAGAAAAATGTTAAACAGAACATATTGGAAATCCTCAGATGCTGTTTTTAAGTGTCATTTTTATATGATGCATAAACAAAACTGAGACCAGATTGTGTCCCAATTTACAACCTGTGTAGTTCGATGAAGTTGCATGGCCCAGTTAGATTTAGAAATCACTATAAAAATGTTCCTGACTGAAATTAGTAATCATTTCTTCATAAATTTTAAGGGAAAAAAATAACTCATTTTATTCTACAGGACTTAGCAATTATACATATTAAAGGGTTTATAGTTTCAGTGAAATTAGCAGAGCGATGTGCATTTAAAATGTTAGTTTACTTTCTGTAATCTCAGAGGAATGTTTATATAATATAGAAAACAAGCTGAATTTATTATAACTATACCAGCATGAATAATATGCAAGTACTTTCACTCTTTTAATTAGTTAAGAAAGTTAGAAGAAATAAACAGTAACCAGAATTTCTGGATCTAGTTTTCTACTGAACATAGTTTCTACCACTTTTTAAAAAATTATCAATAGCCGCAGATAGAGAATATATATAACCTCTCACACCCAGAAATCTACCCAGGGTCCCATTAGGATGACATCAGCATTTCAAGAAACCAATGAGACATGTTGTGGAAAAGGATACTGCTCTACATATTAGATTCACAATGCCTCTCTTCTTTCATTATCTCTATTTTCAGTTATCACTCTCACTACCTTCACCCAGACCAGTTAACCCCTGCCACATTCCTTTTAGAACTCGGAAGCATTTTTCGTAAGTCTGAGGTGTTTGGGTAAAATAGCTAAATAACACATCTTATTGATTATGATAGGGAAATCTGTATTGTTGATATTGTCTTATATTTTCATGCCTTTTAAAAAAAGCTGGAAAAATGGTAATATGCATTAGAACTGATCAAGTTATAACTTGTGAATACATTATTGCATGAATCATCTGACTTCAGCAAATATTTTTCTAATTCACAAGTCCTGATTAGTTTATTGAAATGTATTTCAGCCAACCAGGTATTTCCAAACTTTCACCCCAGCTATTCAGCATTTCCATTTCATAGCACATAGTGGTTGGCCTAGATAGCCTGCCACCGTTCCTGTTTTCTGATTGGATGATTGAAAGTTAGCAGCCTCTCCTTTGCCAATGAATACAAATCTGTTCATATAAGTGGTCATGAATAACAATTAATAAGGACCACAAACATTCTCAAAACAAACAGCCATTCAGTAGGCCTGTGCAAAGTGGCTAGTATTCGCGTTGGATTCCGCCGATTTAGGGGGACAGTGATTTGATTCAGTGATTCAAGTCACTGTCCTGAATTGTTTCAGCCAAATCTGATTTGGAGATGATCTTTGAATCAACCAAGCCCATCCCCCACCTGCTCTCCCAGCCCCAGCAATGGCTGCTCTGCCTGCCCCAGCTCCTGGCACTTTGAAAAAAAAAAGCCCCGATTTACCAGGTGCTGCCAAGTGTGGGGGCAATCCCCACTGCCCCACGCTGTGTGGGGGAGCCTCCCAACCCCCCACCACTGTCCCAGCCCCTGCCCCCCCATGGCTGCCCTGCCTACGGCAGTTCCAGGCTTTTAAGGAAAAAAACCCCAGAAACCCTGAACTCACCATTGCTGCCTGGCAGGGAATGATCCCTGCTTCCCACAGCATGTGAGGGGCTCTGCACAAGCCCCCTGAGGCTGCTGCAGGAGTGGTGAGTCCCAGGTTTTTCTCAGCTTCTTTTTCCTTAAAGGGCTGGAGCTGGGCTGGGCTGAGCTGGGCGGGGCAGCCGTGGGGGGTGGGGC
>NW_017729022.1:1997451-2039671 GCF_001723915.1 Gavialis gangeticus
GGGCAGGGGGGGGGGCAGCAGAGACTGTCCCCCAGCAAGTCAGGGCTTTTTTTTAAGCACTGGGAGCTGGGGTGGGCAGGGCAGCCACAGGGGGGGTGGGGGAGGGGGCAGGGGATGGGGCTGGGCCCCCTCATGGTCCCCTCCCCTCTTCTCCAGCCTCCCTCCTCCCCTGCCTGCTACTTACCAGCTCCTAGTTTGGCTATAGCTTCCTGATGCAGCTGCCGGGGACTGTCCAAATTATTGAAGCTCTCCAAATCTTTTCTGAAGATCCAAACAACTTTGAATTGATTTGGACCTTTTAATTGGTTCCCTGATTTGATTCAGATTCAGAGATTTGGCCACCAAATTGGCCAAATCTTCTACAAATTGAATCAGCACCCAAAGCTCCGCACGACCCTACCATTTAGGAATTGAATGAATGTCCATGAACACTGTTTTTAGTTTCCTTCCAGCATAGTTTATTTCCACCTTAATGATTCACTTTCTTTTCTCTGTTTCTTAAGGTCCTTGGCTTAGAACCCATGACAATTACTGCTGTATGGTGGTTAATCATAGGGAACAAATAGAAAGGATTAAAATAAATTCCATGCCTTTTATTTTTAATTATGCTTCTGTTAAGCTTAAGATATAGCTGCAGACGGGTATTGGACCATATTTTATTTTGGAGTTTGAGGACTGCCTTGACCCCCTAAGTGTTTGGTGCAGTTGTTGTGACAGTTTAACAAAGGAAAGCAAGCAAGTCCTTCTACTTACTGTGGTATGATGATAGCTGTCAATGAGTATGTAATTTATTTTCTTCCATGAGGGTGGATGACCAACAGGTCCAGCTAAGAAGAATCCCTGAGCATTTCACACCTGTGACTGCTCACTGTTTTTCCTCTCTGTCTACAGCTTCCAGAACCTTCTGGGTTACATGTGGAGCCTCTAAAGTTCACCACTAGAGGGTGCTGTTTCCTGTGTAACACCTAAAATCAAAATAAACTGTGTCCCAGGTTATTGTTGAAACATCTTAGTTAGAAGCCACAGGGGAGGTTAGGCATTAAGCTTTGCAATTCTGAGTGTTGCAATACATACATCTTAGTCACTTCGCTTTTCAGAGGAATCCATAGTTTGGAGTTATGGGAGAGTTAGGCATCTACGATTGGGATTCACATAAACCAGCAAAATGAGTATGGATCTACTAAAAGTAAATAGTAGTAAACTACAAGGAAAGGGAAGGGGCATTATCATTTAGGATATGTTTGTCTCCACTCACGATTCCCAGCCATGGAGGTAAGCACCTAAGCCTATCCCATAAAAAAAACTGAGCAAGAAACACCAACTATCAAAACCCCAGTAGCCTAGTAGCTAGGGCACTTACCTAGGATTTGAAAAGCCTGCAACTAATTTGGAGCTAGAACCTTAACTTTAGCGTTTTAGGTAAGTGTCTTAACTGCTTGACCACAAAGTCAGTCTCTCTGGCCCAGTGAACCTTTGCTTATTCATGCAAGTGGAACAGCTTGAACAAGAGAGGTTAAGAAATGTTTACTCTTGAATGTCTAATTGCTGAGTCATAAAGTCACTCCCATAAAACACAGGAGACCTGGGTTCAGGTCCTGGTTCCAGGTCAGTAAGAGCATGGAATGAAGCCTGAATCTCTTACATCCCAGATGAATGACCTGGTCTTTGAGTGTAATAGAGAGTATCCTTCTAAAACTCTTGTTTTCCAGCTGTTTTTTTGTGAATTGCGTGTTCTGCAAATACCTACTGGAGTGGGTCACACAGGTGAGGTAAGCAGGGCCACAGCTAACGTGAAATTATTGACAGGGTTTGGCAGGAGGTCTTGCTTATCCTATATGATTTGGCCAAAAGAACTTGGGTTCTGCTGGCAAAACTGCAAGTATATCTACATTGAAAGCTCTCCTTCTTTTAGGTGCTAGAGTTGCATTTCTTTCCTGGCTGAAAGAACTTCTCTTACTTCTGAGCAGCTGGAAAAAAGTGTGTAAAAGTTTTGCCCTTGCCAGTACAGCTGCTATAGTGGATCTGGGTAGAGCAACCAAAAGCTGTGTAGATGTAAATGTACTTTTGTGGCTTCCTTGTGGTGGCTGCTATAAACCAGCATGCGTACCTATAGCAGAAGCAGTCTAGTATAGAGATAGGACTCCAAGCAATTTGGTAGTGCCAGGGTGTACCTGTTTTAGTGCATAGCTAATAGCAGCAAATTAGGTGCTTAAGGTCCTTGGGTGACTACAGGTCTTTAGGAACCCCTGTGGCGCCTTACTGTTGGTGCTAGGTGCCTAAAAAAGTATTTAGGTGCCTTTGTGGATCTCAGCCTATGTTGCTTTTGGTGCTCCTAGTCAGTTCTCAATGCAGCACTGAATAAAGGAGCACAAAAATACTATTATGTCTAAGGGTATGTGCAGATGTTACAATTAGATCAACTCAACTAAGGTTAGGACAATCTAAGTGCCAATCTGTGTAGATGTTTGTGGAGGTTAAACTGGGCAAAAAATGGCTGGTCTGATCTAACTTTGCTTACCTGAGGAGGTAAACTTAGACTGAGACTAGGTTAGCCCAATCTAGTAAACCATCTGCACATAGTCAGAGCACAACACTTCATATACCCCACCCCCATCCTCAACCCTGACCAAGCTATTTTTAAATCCCCCAACCACCCCATCCCTGGACAGACAACCACTCCCTCCCCCACAGACTCTCCACCCTACTGGACCCACTAGTCCCCACAGTCTTGCTCCCCCTTCCCCTCCCGCCCCCACCCCTGCAGCACCTCAGGTTACTTACACTGGGTTCCTGGTGTGACCCCTGGCACTGGCAAATGTGTGCACAAGCTGCTTCTGATCTACAGTCACATGGCTTAAAGTAAGCTACATGACCATAGATTGGGTGTGGAAAATGTCTATATTTAACAAAAGTGATTAGTTTCACAGTTACACTGGTGTAATTTCAGTGGCTTCAGAGAAGTTATTCCAAATACATACTGTGGTAACCCTGATCAGGATCTGGTAGTCTGTGGTAGTTATAAAATGCTCTCAAAGCTTCCCCAAATGGTTTTCTAAAAACTGTAGTGCTTACCATGTCTTGGGCTGATTTCATTCTAAATAGAAATTACATCTCTAAACATGCTCCTGCTCTGTGAATGGTAGATGGGCTACATTTGAATGGTTATACAGGAATTTAACAGAAGATAGTTTAAAACAGAAAAAGGAGCTTGTCTAAAGGGCTGATCCCAAAAGGCACAATCTGTTGGTTTTATGCAAAAGGGAAAACAGAGGAAACAAGAGAAGCATCAATGTTGGAGGATAAGAAGAAAAAGAAAATCTTAGCTATAATTCTAAGATCGTAGGTCATCTGCCCATTTGTCCCCAGACTTGCCACTTACCATTAAGATATGAGAAAGGAAGGAGACAGAAGGGAATACAGGATGAGTATGTGCTGATTTGGCCAGGCTAATATAATGCAAATCAGAAACTCAATCCCAGCAGGAAGAACAAAACAATCAAAAACACATACCTTCACAGGGCATAGTTGGTCAACTGTATTAACCTATCCACATTCTTCTTGTACTTTTCTAAACCTGCATGCTTCTCTTGTAATGTTCATTCTTCTCTTATTTTTCTCAGCTTTTTGCCGGACTGGCAATGACCCTCTTCATATTTAAAAGATTATTCATCATATATTTTATGCACAGCAATCATTATGCTAAATACAGTTTTTCAGTAGATTACCTCCTGCAATGGTACAAGTAATATTTAGAGAGCAGTCCACCACTTTTACATGTGCTCTGACACGTTCTGATTAGAACGGTTCGGAGTCAACTCCATTAATCAAGTCTGCAGGAGCATGCTATTTGGAAACCTCCAGCATGCCGCAGCATCTCGTGTATTCAGCGTTTCCACTTTCAAAATGGCAGTGGGGGTACTTTAACTAAAGCTCGTCAAATAAGCTTTAATTAAAATGTCCCCACCACTGTTTTGAAATGCGGGACGCTGAATACACAAGATGCTGCGGGTGTTTTAATTACAGTGGCTCCTGAGAGACGCTCTAATTAAAACACCCCCCTCCCCCACCACCCCCCAGCACATGTATGGGTGCCCAAAAAGAGATGACAAATCAGTACATATGTTAAAAAAATAAAAAAATAGTGTGGATGGAGATGGGAGAAAAAAACACATGTAGTTAGTATCACATAATTTGTACACTTAAAAATGTCTATAGTTTTCTGTAAGGAAGAATGAATGGGACACTGGGATACACCTTGCTGGGGTTGTTTGACCCCAGTACTCTTTCCTGCCATGGCAGGGGGTCGGACTAGATGATCTTCTCAGGTCCCTTCCGACCCTAGAAACTATGAAACTATTTAACTTAGAAAATAGGATTCATTGACTTCTATTAATCCAGATTTGCCATTTCTTGATTTTCATCTTTTATTATTTAGTTAATTCCCTACCAATTTTTCCCTGTTATGCATCATCCAGAAATCAAAGCCTTGTATACATATTTTGCTTAAGTAGTGTTTGTTTAACCAAAACCTTTGTTATTGGCCCAAATTTCAAAATATTAATCTTTAGAAACATGTTTTGCACTTATGTAGAGGCCAGTTCCCTTTCATCATTAGCTGAGAACTCTTGGTGTAAGACCTGAGAGAACTGTGAATAAGTTGCCTGCTGAATGGGGTTTACAAATCCCATTCTCCTCACATATCTGAGGAGAGCTTAATTAATGCAAATGAAGAAAATTAAAGGTGTGTGTGTTGGGGGGGAAATTAGGGCAAAAGCTGAAAATATAAATAGATCTGAAAAAATATTAGATCTCCCTTAGTCTCAAAAGAGATCAATTAAATCTTAACAAGAGAAAAAGCACTTAAAATAATTCCTCTGGGACCAGCAAAAGTCTGAAGTGTAGCATTTTAGAAATGCCATAATTTAAGGACAAAACAATATGTTATTTTTATGTGCTGCAGAACCACGCAACTCTCTCACTTTCCCCTTAAAAATCAAACTGAACTTAGTTAATACTCATTACTTGTTGACACAATATTCTGGATTTTAACACTTTCTACCTATTTTATTTCCCATGCCTGCAGTAGGTCCTTTATTGCTGATATTCTTCATAAATCAGACAGAAATTACTAATTCCTTTTTAAATTAGGTATCACACCGGAGAATAACTGGTAAACAGCAGTACAGTAAACAGGTCCATTTTTTTTAGGGAGTCTTCCACAAAGAGTTTAAATCTCTGACGAACTGCTTGCTCCATGTCTAATTAGCATTAACACTAAAAACACTATTCACTATTCATATTTGCTCATATCCTTATCTTAGATTAACCACTGTTTAATATGTGGTTAAAATTATTCTGCACATCATCAACTGATCTATGTGAAACAGCACAGAGAACAAAAGAAGCTTAATCTTCCATGAAGCTTCAGTCAAGTGAAACTGTACATAATCCAGAGACAGTTTCTTTTTGATAACCTGTACTTAACACACAGTGCATGTCTTTCCTATCTCTGTCCCTTGCATATTTTGTATCTGTTTATGATAAAAAAAATGATGTTTGTTATAATTTTGCTGCCTTTCATACATTTAGGCCTGTGTGCACCCTTTCTATGGGGTCTGGTGCTTGACACGGTACTAACACTGTGCTAGTTGGCACCAATGACTGCTAACTAGAGTAGTACCAGGGGGGCCACACAGAGTAACGTTACACACAGGAAGAAGGAGGAGTTTGCAGCTGTAGGCCTTTGAACGCTAATTGTAATTGCAAACTCATTCAGGCAGAGACTTGTCACTTTGTCTGCTAAGGGCAGTACAAATAAGATGCTGAATAAATACAATACCCTCCCAGCCTCCTCCATAAAATAGTAAGTCAGTTGGCAAAAATATACTAAATTACAGGAGCTTACTCTTGTTGGTAAGCACTTGAATATTTCATTGAACCGTCTGCTAACTTCAGTGGGGCTACTCACCTGGGTAAGTGCTGATCAGTAAAAGGGTTCTAAAAGGCACCAGTGAAATAATTCAGAAGTTCTGTAAGCTTGAAATACTGCATATTAAAATATCATCTGAAGTAGTAGCATGTTTTAATTTGTCAAACTGTTACATCCCTGAACATTGGGCCAAATCTTGACACGACTCCTGAGCCAGCTGAGAATCTTTCTTATTTTGTATCCAGGTGTCACTCTTCTTGGCATAACAGCCCTGTCTGTTGGTCTCTCTTTTCACATATCTATCCCTTATGTTGTATCATAGTGTAGGGCATACACAGTAGACCAAGCTTCACAATCTTCCTTTAAGGTACATTTTATTCCTGGATGTAACAGCTCTCAGCATGAATAGGAGGGTCATATGATGTCTAGAAACAAAGGAGAACAGACCCCTTAGTTTCCAAATTCAAAGGGATTAAAACAATAGACTGCCTATTTAGGAATGAAAAAAGTTAAACCTGAACAAGCTAAGCAAAAACAATAAAACCTTTTTTAGTCTCACACATTTTATTCCACTAGAGGTCTCTCTCGTAACAGCTTTTCTTTTGCTGGGATCATTAATTATTTTACTCAAAGGAACAATTCTACCTTTTAGATTGGAATGCCTCACTTTAAGTGGTATGCTAGAGAAAGATATAATGCCTCCTTAGCTTGTTCTCCTGCTGATGAGTAGATGTTGGGTTGACTGAATGAATCATCCTGGATATTTTAATATACAAAGGATATACTTTAGCAAAGAAGTTTGAGCTTTCACCTTGGCTTCCAAAAGGTTGAAAATTTGACCAGATAAAACAATATGCCACAGCAAAAAGTGCCTTAACATTGAGAAACAGACTGCACAACAATTCAAACTCTCCTGAGGACACCTAGGGTCTGGTATATGCTTAGATCTCATAATTGCAAGCATGAACTCTTTTACATTCATATCTGTTTCTTTTTAGAGGAAAGAAAGTGTATTTTCCTACATGAGATGACAATAAATTTTTAGTGTTTTACTATTGCTTATTCTGCATTTGTTCTTTTAGAAAATGGAAATATTCACTTGAAAGTATTCTTTGCTTTTTATTGCTTTCTTAATATGAAAAAATCATAAACAAGGTCTTTAGTTGCAAGGCTTCTATTGTTTACAATTCTTAAAAGAAGGTGCCCCAATACTACTAGAAGAATGAAACACACCAATTAACCAGCTTAAAATATGATTAAGTTATTGTGATAGCAATAAATGAAAGGCATGAAGAAAATGAAAAGAAATGCAAACAAAATTCTTTCCCTATATGTAATGCAAAACACGTTTGAACAAAGTACAGTAAAGCACACTGATATCAACTGAAAGACTATATAAATATTCATGGGGTATAAAGAATTTTCAGATTTCTGAGGACAGTGGAGGAAGAAAGGTGGAGAGACTGTGTATCTGTCTTAGCACAGGGAGTTGCATGTAAGAGGTAAAGAAGGACATACTGTAGCAAATCAATTCCAGTGTGATGTTGGAGGAAGAGCTAGCATAAGTGAACATATTCCATGGCTAAACAGAGAGAAAGGGATTGTATAACAGTGGAGGGGGGAAACAAAGACACTTGAATGAATAGCAGCAATGTTACACAACCTGGCCAAAACCAGGTTAAAAATACATAAAGTTATGGAAAAAGATGCACTTTAATAACTGGTGCTGTGAATTTATCAAAAAGGCACATGAAGGGGTATATTTGAGTTGTGCAATCATGTAATTCAGGCTGTGCTGAAAGAGTCAAAGCTGAAGCCTAGCTCTTTCTAACAAAGTACAGTTACACTGCTTGCGTGCTCACAAGCATGCATGCACACACACACCCCACAATATCTTACTGCGATAGTTAAAAAGCTGTCTAGATCCTGATTTTGAATTCACTTGTATGTGTTTCAGTCTGGAGTAATTGCTAGCCTTGCTGGAGTCACTTCTGATTTACATTTCTGTGAAATCACACTCAGGTCCTTAAAAAGCAGTTTCTTTATATTCTTTTATGACTCCAAAGTATTTGTTTAGTCCAATGTTGAACTGGACAGACAATTTCCTTTCAAGATTTTAGGGGCCTAATTTTCCACTTCTATGCATCTTGCCATTCCCACCTTTCCAAACTGGATATAAAATGTTACTATTCTAGTTTTCCAACCTGGCATTCAACGTTGCACAGATGTAAATAGCCACAGAAGTGCCAAGCCATGGAGAGTTGTGTTGTAATTATTTTTAGTGAATATTTCTCACTGTTTAAATCATAGACCAAACCTTGGACCATTGCACATCCACAGTGTGAAATGTACAAAAGCTGAACAACCTGACTATACTGTACATTCACACAGACTTGTGCATATGATGAGACTATCTACACACTGTAATGAAGCTTCTGGCTCCTTACATGATGTATTCACTTTATTGTCACTGAGCTGGAGAGAGAGGATCCAGCTGGGGTGAGAGCTCTATTGCCCAGCTCAACAAGTAGAGGAGCTTTATGGCCTGAGTACAAAAAATGAAGTAGAACCTTGAAATCAGAGTGGACCACGCTGGAGAGAGACAGCAAGAAGCATGCATGCGTGTCCTCCCTGATTCAGTCTGGAAGAGAGACTCCTTTGTTTATCTGAATTGCTAAGAAACACAATGTGCAGCCCTCTGCATATGAGCTCTGTGCTGGGACCTATCAAGTAGCTAAATCCTCCTTTCATGCAGTGTTCAGACTAAGCAGATGTAGCAAATTTTCCTAATCCACCCCTCTTGCATCAGCATACCATTTTTAATGCTATTAGAAACTCAATTCAGTCCATCTCTCCATCCACTGTAACAGATCTGTGTGGGCCATTGTAGCCCTGGGATAGCAGTCACTCCAGAGCACTGGGAAGAGAAGAAAAAGGGTTGCAGTATTATTCATTCTTTGTTATATACTGCACTATTGCTGAAGAAGGCAGAATCCCCCACAGAACTGCAGTCTTGTTGGGTGCTGCTGTGTGCACTTCTGTGCACTTCTGAGACAGTCTCTTCCCCAACATGTTACAGTCTAAACATACAAGGTAGGGGATGAAAAATTCATATGAATGGGTTCTTTAAACCCTCTGACAAGCTTCAGCACTCTCCAAGCCAGGTCTTCCCCCGGGAGTGCTTTGTCCAGTACAAGAAAAGGGACGGGCAATGGAAGGGATGCTACTCTCCTTTGCTAACAGCACATGGAGAGCTTACCTACTTCCCAGCATGGGGTGGCATCCATGCTGTTGCATTCCTGTCCTTTTTCAGTTTACTCAATGGAAACATCTACTTCCTTCAGTGTTAAGGAGCTAACTTCTCTAACTGCAGCACTATTTAGGGATTTGACACCTAGATTATTAGTTCATTTTTCCTAGACTCTGACTTGGCTATTGCTATAAATTAGGAAAATGAGACAGGGTTCCATTCGCTCTAGAAGTGTCCTTGTTTTGCAGACCCCCTCACCTGGCATCAGAAATAGCTATGGTTTTCAAATTAGCCTACTCCTGTGATTTGTACTGTTTTTAACATTCACTTAGGACACAAAAAATGGAGTCGGCTTGAGACGTTTTATGGGTCACACATCCTTAATAGCTGTGCTGACCAGGGCTTTGTCATAACTGGTAACATTTCTTTGACAAAACGTTACTATGCATTCCAGACTCAGGGGTGATTTAATGTGGATGTTTCAGGGGGCATCACAGCTCCTAGAAAAATTTCACTGCAAGACAATGCTACCTGATAAGAAGGCCTCTACACTTCAGGAGAACATGACTTAAGTAAGAGGTGGCAGGAAAGGGCAACTCCACAATCTTCTCTAGGAAGAGTAGCACAATGGAGGGAGTAGTGCAAGGGAGGGAGGTAGTTCCCTTTTCTGCAAGGACAAAAAGAGAAATTTGAAAGCCCCAAGTGAAAAGGGAGCAGTGCAGACAATGAGGAAAGAAAAGAGAGCTAGCCCTTTCTTGATCTTATGGATAAACTACTAGAAACCTTCCTTTCCAGAGGTCCTGATGCATGCGCACACTGCCTGCGATGGATCTTGGAGTTTCCTGAACCCAGCTGCCTACCTGGAGGAATGACTTCCCTCTTTCTTTGCCCACAGTTAATTTGTCATTGATAGCTTTCACAATTCCCAATCCACAAAGGGGTAAAATTCTGTTTGTAGGAACTTCTTTGCACAGCAGGATCTAAGGGTAGTAGTTTATATGTAGGTGTAATAAATCTAAGGCTCAGGGTTTGTGCAACAAAAGAAGAAGGGAACTAGATTATATCTGTCATCTCTTCAGCCTAAACCCTTAGGGAGATTTGCAGCTTGCTTCACATTTTTGGTTCCTGCTGTTTGTTTTACACAAGAAGCCAAACTTTCTGTTTTGCAATCCTGGTGATAGGTACTTTGTACCAGATTACACTCCTAAAGTACTCATGACTTTCCTTTGAAATGTTGTATTGTTATTTTGAGGGGTTGGATTTTCATCAATGAATCTGATGAAAGAGTGTTTTAGAACTAATTATAATGCTTTTGAACTCTTGGGTCCAGATTCTAGTCTACCTATTAGGTGCGTAAGTGGATTTAGGTGCTCAAGTGCAATTCTATTTCATCCTGAAAACTGTTCAGTACAAAAGACAGATGGGTCCTCCTCACCCCTTTTTATTGCGACTGAAAAGATTCAGATAGCAACTTGTTTGTTACTAAAGTAGATCCATTCATTGATTTATTTTTTTTTCCAGGGACTTGCACAGTAGAATAGGATCTCACCTACCTACCTAAGTTCATTTATGTACCAAATAGGTGGACTGGCCCTTAGTACATCTGTGTTATCCTCTGCCTTATCCACCAAACAAATCATGTATATCTCTCTCTCTCTCTCTCTCTCTCTCTCTCTCTCTCTCTCTCTCTCTCTCTCTCTCTATATATATATATATATATATAGCAAAAGTAGAATTTTTCAACCAAGTTCTGCTGTCAGTCTCAGAAAACAATATGGTGGCTGTAATATTAATTCTGTCTTTAATCTATTATATTATGATTTCTTTCCTCACTGAATTGCAGTAAGAAGCCCCTCTATCCATCATATTTCCATTGTTTTGCAGTTTCGGAGATTACTAGTCTGTTTGTAGTATTTATCAAGTAGAGAATCAAGCAAATTCAAGCCATGAGTATAAACAGGGACCTACCTAAATTGCGGAGAGACAAAATGTTTTTCATGGCCCACATGCAGAGCCAATTTCACAGGCATTTAATGGCAGCCCCACCCCTCAGTGCTGATTGGCAGAGAGGCCCTGCCTCTTGCTGCTGATTGGCAGAGGGTCCTGGGGGGAGGAGGGATGAGGGGGGATCCATCATCTTGATGTCTGGCTGCCCTTTGTGCTGCCCTGCCCCTCGGCACTGACTGGTGGACAGACCATGGAGAGGGGGCGGAGAGAGAAAGTGGGTAGCCGCCTTTTTGTCTGCTGCCCTTCATGCCGCCCTACCAGCTGGCACCTTCGCCACATGACAGCGAGGATTGCTGGCTCCCACTTGGGAACCAGCATTTTATTTTAATTAAGCTTTTTGGTTGATTTTGCGGATTTTGTTGACAATCCTGGATTTCACGGATTCCATGAAAGCCACGAACCCACGAATTAAGTAGGTCTCTATGTATTAACATCTTTAATTAGCTGGATTTCACCATGAAAGATATATGGAATGTCAGCATATTTGTATGACTTTCAAAGTTTGTAAGTGCTTGTAAGTCTGCACACACTGATGCTGATCTTTTAAAATCTCTTTGTCAGTAGCCATTGGATATGTAAATGATTTTGTTTACTGCATAATGCTGGCATAAATAAATAGGAATATTGAACCAGAACAAGTGGCTTTAGCAGCTATTTCTGTAAATCATCCACAAGTTGTCATCATGAGCTGAAACACGTCTGCTTGTTTAGTACCATGTTTAGCTTGCCTAACCAGAACAAGATGTAAGTGGTTAGTGCACAGGAGAGCTTGCCAAGCCAAAATTATTTACAAGTTGCATTTTGTGTTTCTGGAATTTTTCAAAAGAAAAAAAAAAAGGAGTGGGGAGTTAGCTGGTAAACAACTGAGGAAGCAGACACACTGTAATCAAGTGAACCCTAAGTGTTTGAATTCAGGGCTGTACAACTTCCGGGCAGCTAATGGCCACATGCAGCACGAGCAGCTTAAGGGTTGCACAAAGCATGTATTGAAGACCCAAGAGATTTTTGCCATGCAGATGTGTTCTGCCCCCCAGTTCCGGGCTCTCCCTTACTGCATGGGCAGCCTGGTGCCTCTCCCTTGCCACGTCCATGGCACGAGCAGCTCAGATCTCCTGCCCATGTCTGCATGAACAGCCCACCTCATCTGATCCTATCCACATCGGCAACCAAAGTCTTTTCCCCCACTTGCAGCTGCACATGCCACATAGGCAGCCTGCTCTAGCCCCTCCTCAGCACAGGCAGTGGGGAGCCAGCACAGGCAGAACTTCCTGCCTTGATGTCTTCCTGTCCTGCTTCATGTACAGCACAGGCTCCCTGGTTTTCTCACCATGCATTCAGTTTGGGCACCCCAGCCCCCTCTTGCTGCACTGCCCTACCTCCAGTGGTGAAGGCAGGAAGTAGAGGCTGGAGGAGGGAGGGGGGCCTGAACAAATTAGCTGCTGCAGTTGTAGTGGTGGTCTGGGGGGAGGCCTGTAGTCTACATGCTAACCCATTAGAGGCCACATGTGGCCTGCAGTCTGCCAGCTGGACAGCCCTGTTCTAATCCTCATCAATGTTAGACCCGATCCTGAGATGGTCTGAGTCAGAATAGTTTTACTGAAGTCAGTGAAGCTAAGAGATTTTTGCCTGTTAAAGTTTTACTTTCTAAACAGAGGAACATAAACACATTAACAACTTTCTCAGTATCTGCCCATTCTTTAAACCTGTATAACTTTAAAAAAATCATTCTAATCATAAAATCCCTCTCAGCTCACAGCCTTTCAACTATATATGACACAGCAGTTTTGTAACTGGTATAGATTGGACACCTGCTTTGTAGTGCATTACATCACATTAGGTTTCCATGGCTAGAATTCATGAAAGAGTAGAAACACACATACATGCATGCACATGCTCACAAAATAAAACTTGAGATTTTCCTTTTTTGAATGGGGTGGGGGTAAAAGAGGCTCCACTGGCTCTGTCCTCCCGCTAACAATTCCCAGAGATCCCTCACCACAATCCAACCTATTCTGAACCAGCACAGTGCTATCTGCCACAGTGCACAGAGAGTTTCTAGGTTTGTCTATTTGTCCAAATGCAATCCTAGTATGCGGCTTCAGTGTTGTACCTAGTCCTGAAAGGAATTTTACCCCATGGTCAGATTGGCACAGACTGAGTGTGCAGGGACTTTCCCTTCTTGCGTAGTGGGGGGCATGGCCCTCTTAATTGGATCTCTTGAGTGTATTTTTAACTGTCCTTCTAGCAGCAGGATTTTGGCTGTCATTATCCCCTTGCTTTACCTGTGGCAGGTTTGGGTGTTATGTCTTATGGGGTTGACTGTAGTTTTACTAATGGGCTTGACGATAGATTTGTATAGCATGGTTTGGATAAGGATGATCCTGCTTCAGGCAGGAGGCTGAACTAGATGACCTCTGAAGGTCCCTTCCAGCTCTATTTTTTTTCATAGTTCTATGATTCTTCTCTGGGACAATTTTTTCCAGTGGGGCTGGACTGTGCCTTTAAGATCAAAGTCTGTATTGTGGGATATCCTGAGAAGCAAACTTTGTTTGGGTTCCACTGAAATTGTGCCTCAGATGCACCACTTTCTAAAGTTTATGGAACAGAGTAAGGGCTTTGTTACATGGCAATTAATTTTGGGCAGCTCCTGGACCTCTTAACACCTGGACTGTTCACACGTTAACACCTGAAACTGGTTTTAAGCACTCATTATTGAGCTCAAAGTTATGCCAGGCTATGGCAGGATTATGTCAGGTTTGTGCTACCCAGCTTGTGTTACACTGAAGTGTAGCCACTCTAGGCAACACTTTAGTGTAAACACGCTACCCCCCAGCCCTCCTTAGCACCTCAGATACCAGCTCACCGCCCCCCCCCCTCCTTACTTGCAGCTGCTGGCACTGTCTGTCCCAGGGGAGCAGGCAAGAAAGGGTTAACCTGCCTGCCAGATGGCTACTGATGTTGCTGCTTTCCAGGTGGGCTTAGCCCCCAGAAGAGCAGCAGTCCTGCCGCAGCTGGGCAGGCAGTTTAACCCCTCCCTGGATGCTATCCTGGGACAGACAGCCAGGCAGTTACAAGAGGCAGGGCAGGGGAGTACTCTGAACTGGCTGGCCGGGGGAAACCAGGGCAGGCCTGGGAGGGAGGGGAATTCTTACCTTTAAGTCCTCCAGGCCCCTACTAGCCTGAAGTATGACTGCTCCAAACGCAAGCTAGCGCTAACGCCATCAACATTTGTGTGGTTCACAGCATAGGATGTAACAAGACACTAAGGGCATGTGTAGATGAAATGAGAGGTGTGTGTGCATGACACTTTAAAGCAGGCTAAATGCTTTTGTACCACTTTAATGGTGTCAGTGTTTGCAAGCTTTGGCGGCGTATTGCACATGAATTCCAGCTGCTGTAGGAAATTCGGCGGCATAATGTTCCTTAAATGAGTTGGGCTGCAGCAAACTAAAACTCCCATGAGGAGACTCAGTGGCCCAGTGCTTCCCTCTGCAGCTGTGGTGCCCCTGGGACCACCTGACCCATGTGCCTGCGGGTGGGTGCCGCCTGGTGGAGGGGGCCGATGCTGCCACGGAGGGAAGCACCAGCCCCCGCCCAGCCCAGGGACCACTCCACCCACAGGCAGCTGACCCTCTCCTCCCTGCCGGAGAGGCAGGTAAGTGTGGGGTGTCTACATGACCCGGGGGTTTAATCAGCCCTGAATTGAAGTGGTGTTTTTTAAAACCTGCTGGTTCAATTTAGGGCCCCCATTTTGTCTACACACGCCCTAAGTGTCCAGGCAGCAGTGTTGCCCTGGGTGAGTGCAACAGTCACTCCTTTGTGTAGGCGCGAGCTCTATAAAAGAAAAAAACTTGGATCTTAGTTCCAAATTGGTTTGTGTAACCTCCAAATATAGTGGGGAGAGCAAGGGAACAAGTATCTGTACAGCCTTCATTGCAATATAGTGAAAGGAAGACGTAAGCCATTCAATGAGGTACAGAATTACGTTACAAAGAATGCAGTTTCTCTTGATTATGAAATCAGGAAAAAAATTGCAGTAACAGCGATATATTTCATGTTATAAATAATCTCCTGTTTTTACTGTCTACAAAGTGGATAGCCTTGTCGCACAAATTCTTCCCTTGAACACTTAGCTGTTTACAAGTAGTATTTGCTTTTGTTTTTGAGAATCGTTTTCTAGCAGAGGATCCTTTGTAAAATTCCTGCTTGCTTTGCAGGCCACACACAATTTGACCATGGTAGTCTACAAAGAACAATAAATGCAAGTTTACAATAGCCTTCTTTAAATCCTGCCTTGGCACTTGACCATGAACACCATGTATTTTGAGGTTTTCATTTATTAGAAATCCCGCACTTTTAATTGAATAAATTTATGGTTTGAAATCACAAAGAAATGCTACTATTGGAGGTGATCATGGCTATGAGAATATGGCACTTAACCTAGTGAGAATAAACTGTTCTTTCTGTATTTTGCATTGCTAGCATCCATATGTAGCTTTACAAAAACTGTCTTTGGCTTTTTTAGAAAATCTTCAGTTGTATTTAAATGAAAATGTAAGTGGGCTACAATTCTCTGAAGTACTTTATTCAATTAATTCTTCTTTGCTTCCCTCAGATTTGAATTATTAAATATTATTTTGCTTCCTGGATCTGTTTCTAATGGTTACTCTGATGCTGCCATTTGTGCCAGCCTGGTACATTTGTGTCATATTTTCCATGTATAAATCCTTGTTTAAGATTTTTTATGATGGAGCTATGTAGGAGCCTGGTCTTATAAAGATTTAGACCCAAGTCCTGGAAACACTGATGATGTGTGTGCTTAAGTTTCCTGTTATGTCCTGGTAGTATAGTTAAACATGTATGTATACATATGAGTGTTATTTTTATGACTATTCTTACTAGTTTCAGTCAGACAACTAGTACATAAAATTAAACGTGTGTTCACAGGATGAAGACCACAGGTCTTTATTTTTTTTTCTGGGGTGAAACTCCTGGGTCTTAGCTGAAAAGCAAATGTTTTTAAGAAAATTGGAAGAAAATTATTTCAGCTGTTATGTCCCCTTGTGCAAGGTGCAGCAGTTATGTGATGTTAGCTGCCCCTTTTTAGCTCATGCAAATTTTAAAAAAGTATTTCTCAAATACATTGTTGCAGGCCTTCCAAAGACAAACAAGTATTGAGAGATATTCTGAAAATGTCAGATAAGCAACGTTGTCTCTAACTGGTCATTTACACACACAAATACCCACACCTAATTTTAAAAATAATAAATTCCATAATTGCTCCCAGATTACTTTCTATATGCAACAGCCAAATAGACATGAGAATCTGTAACAGACTTAATGGAGCAGTTGTAGTCTATTGGGGTTAAAATTCTCCAGTCTACAAGAATTTAAATATGCATTTAAATAATAGACCATAATGATTCATAAACCTGCTATGGTGTATCAGCTAAGTCAAGCAGATGACAGTAAAGTGTCTGCATTTGCCAAGTTACCACACAGAGATATTTGGGCACACCAGAGTTAATCCAAATTCTTAGAGAGTAATACAAATGGGAAAAACTAGAAAAATAATACTTGAACTACGATCTTACTTAGAGAATTGTCCTCAGTCACACTACTATTGCTGTTGCCTTTGATGAGGATTACTCAGAGGCCAGATTCAGAGCTCCTCATGCATTTCTAAGCAGTTACTCACATAAATAGTCCTGTTAAAATAGAAAAGGCTCTTCATAGGAGTAACTTCTTCCTCATATGGGCAACAAGTTCTTGATCTGTCTCCAAGGCATAAAGGTTTTGCAACAGTGCTCCCTGATGGTGGTAACTGTGTGTTAAGTACTGGCAAATTAACATGTTGGCAAATACTGTTGTTTTTATATACAGCAACTTCAGTCTTTCTAAATTAACACACATTTTAAAATCTGTATTTACCTAACGGACAGGTTTCGTAAATAAGGGAAGTATATCCAACTGTGGCTCTGATTCTTGCCAACATTTACCAATGAAACCTTTCAAATATTAAGAGGCCCGTTTACTTGCATACTTAAGTGTTTGGTGGTTTGGAGTCCTATTTTATTTATTAACATAGTTCTGTATTTAATAAGTGTACTATTTTATTTTCTTCATTAGTTAGCTTATAAACATTTACCTTTTCTAAGGACTTAATAGGCAGAAGTAGTCTCTCTGATCTATAGGACATTCCCCATGTTTGTTAAGTTTCTCCTATATACAAGTGTTTGTGGAATTAATTCTCCATTTTTGCTGTTTAAAACTGATTTCAGTAATTTCATTCATTGTGATTAAATACAGGTGAGGAGAACAGTTTTTAGATATTTAGCTTTCATCTTTATTAAACTTTTTTTATTGAACTTTTTTTCTAAAAATAAATTAAACTCTTCACCTTAGGGGGGAGTCTGAGATATGACAGTGCAATCCAGATGGGAAACATAGGAAGGCATGCATAAAAGAAAATGAACTGCAAAGGGGACTAGAGCTAAAGAAGTTGACAATGCTGTAACACCACCTTCAATTTACAGTCTCTAGCTGTTTGTTTTTGCAATGATAGCAAGTTTCCATTTCATTTGCCTGTATGAAAAACTATGGCAAGACTTTGGTTTCCATGGTGACACTTCTCTTTTCATACATATTTATCATTAAAAAGCAGGAAACCCACCCTTTTCTATCAGAGAATGCTACTTTTAGCACTTAATAATTGAAGCCAAAGCTGATTTATTTTTTATGTCAGGGTGTCTTATACGCATCCCTCTATCAGTGAAACCTCATGCAGTATTACAGGCATTTTCTTGTAAGTAGTTTATTTCATACATGACTTCAGAAAAACGTTCCCAGTTTTAAAAATTGGAGAGGAGTCAGACTCCCCCCTCCCTCTTTAGTTGGCACGACAGGGAATCACAGCTAAGCTTTCAAACTATTTCAGAACACTCCACCATAGAAAAAACCTCCAGTTTCATTAATGTGGCATGCAAAAGGAGAATCTGTCCAGCTTTTGCTAGTAATCAGAGTGAACTGAAAGAGAGGGATTTTATTGAATTAACATTTTTTAAACAAAACACTTTACCTTTACTTAATTGGCTTTCTTTGGCATTTATACAATAGCAGCTCTTTTGACAGGCCAGGAATAAATAAGCTAAAATGGACATATTTCCTTTTCTTAAATTCTTAGTTTTAGCTGACAATTTGCTAACGTTTCTCAGGTGAAAAAAGTTAGAAGCACAATCCAAACAATTTTTCTATCCTTATGCTCCCATGTGGCTGCCTTTAGTAGCTGTGCTTTGTGTTGTATAGGTTAGGTACCCTGGTGAAACGTGTTGTCTAATTAGTTTTGAATCTAAAAACACAAAGGATATATGGCATAATTAAATATACAAATGCTATTCGAACCTAAACAATCCTTACAGAAACTGAGGTGAGTATCTGAAATGATGCAGTTAGTAATGTGCTAAAAGAAAACAAATGAAGTGTGTAGGCAGCATATGGGTATATATACAATGGCTCAGTTACCCTAAAACATTTTCAGTTACCCCAGCTAGCTTTTAACTTTTAAAAAGTTAACCTAGCAGTTGCAGTGTTGTGTGCATTCCCTACTCTTTACTCAATATAATACAATGGGTTCCCATGAATACATTACAAAATGGTAGCCTAAATTCATATTTATAAAGGCGAAAGTTTGGCATGACTGATAGAAAAGATGTTCTGATCTGCAATATATGTTCTACAGATAGGGTGATGAGAGTGTAGAAAATACAATTATTTTATTATTTAATGCCTTGGAGTCATTACAGCACTAACCAAGATTGTGATGAGTATTACCAAGTACAATGTAAGTGATGCAAGTTGAGGTGAGCATTGGAAAGTGTTACTGCATGTGCAACATAACTTTTGAAATAACTGCTTTAGGAACTGCTTTTCTGGCCCAGATCCAGATCCAAGAGATTTCTCTCAATAGCTAGTCTTGGTATAAAGGGATGTGAGGAGGAGGGAAGAATCCAATGGGTGAAGAAGCCTACATAGCACATTTATACATACACTGACACAGAAATGAGGGGTGGGAAGATCCATGATGTTGGCTCCTTTATCTTGCTCAAGATCTATATCTTTTCACAGCTATGTGATGCTGAGGCTTGCACATAGCCTCATGGAGGGCCATGGGTCACTTAGTTCATGTTAAAACTGCACAGTATTAAAGTTAGAGAGTGTTCAGAGCAGTCACGTGGTCAATATAATCTCTAACATGCACAGCTTGCTGATTGTCGGTCTCAGCCCTGCACCATACCAGAGTTTTGAAGCAGCCTTGGCACTGCATTGGAGCTTTGACTTGTATTATCTCTGTGGAGGAGTCCAGTGCTGGCAGAACACATTTTACTTAGTATGATCTGGAGATACTCTTCCCACTAAGTCATATCTTTGGTATGATACAATCACACTAGGCACATGTTTTCTTGCTTGAACATGTGGATGATCACATTTTTAAGTGCAGTTAACATGTCCTGCGTGTAACCTGTGACATGATACCTCTCTGACCTTCGATATCCTTTCTAATTTGGTCCAGTTCCACTGCACAAGGGCCCTTCCAGGGTTGGAGGCTGAATTTTCTCCTTTGAAGACAACTTTGTGTTAAATATTTAAATATAAAGAAACAAAAACTACTGGAGAAATGGTATAAGGTTTAGCTTTATATACATTTATGTATGTGTTCATATATATTTATACTCATGTGCATGTATATGAAATGTAAACTCAGGGATTTTGAACTGTATGTAGTTTATGTTGTAAAGAAGAATTTTTTTGTAAGTTTGCCTGTTTTAACCCTCACCATATTTTGTATCTTAAATTTTAAGACAGACACTTAAGTTTCCCTTTCTAACAACTTGGTTGATCCCACCATATGCAGCTCATTCAGTCAAGGCTGTGGTCATATCTTCTGGATTTATTTATCTTCTATTACAGAGCAGAGGTGGTCTTTCATATATGCGCTAATAATGTTTACATTTATAAAATGGAACACAGACTTTCTCTTGAGGTAAAAGATCACCAGGTCAAGGAAACACAAAGATTAGATCTTCTACCTAAGCAGACTGCAATGTAGTGAAACTTTGGAAATCTTGATCTGTAATTCTAATACCCTGCTTTACAGCCAGAGGCCAAGGCCTTGTGTATACTAGCATTTTTCTTGAAATTACCTTCTACAGTTTCTTTACATTTCCCACTAACATTGGTGAAGTTCCAATCAAGGTAACTAGGAATGAGAGCATTAGCGTGTCTCGGCCATTAGTGTAATAACCGCTATGTTACCTAATACCAGTATAGAAGAATTAGAAAGTTGAGGGAATTAAAATGCCCCTGGCCACTGGCAGCCGATTTATACTAGCACTACTTTGCTACTGTTTAGCAGAGATGCAATGGGGACAATGCAACAGTGAGAAATATTAATGAAATTTCTACTGTAGAGTAGGTACACGTGCAGTGAAATCTTGTTAAACAAATACATTTATCAAGAGCTAGTTAATGATGCAGATTGGAATTATTTGAATAGCAATAAACAATTAAACATACCGTGCTACAGATAATTCTTTAGAGTTAGGCTAACTACTGAATGTTTAATTAATTTGGACATATGTTTAATCCTTTCAGATATAGGGTACATGCAGGCATATTTAAATTGACAGGCATATTTAAATTGGGGTTAGGTTGATCTAAGTGCTGATGTGTGCAGACGTTGGGGAAGTTAAATCAGGCAAAAAAAATAGCAGACCCTTTCTAACTTAGTTCACCTGAAAAGGTGAAATAAGTTAGATTAGTAATGGGTTAGCCCGATCTACCAAACATCTGTATGTATTTGGAGTGGAGCCCCCTGGCTGGAAAAGCCCAGCTGCTCACTCCAGCCCCAGGGCTATGCTCTTCCTACCTCCCCAACCCTGACCAGGCTATTTTTTTAGGCCCACAACAACCTCTTCCCTTGCAAACCCCCCTTGCAGACCTACTGGTCCCCACCCTGCCCCCGCCTGCCCCTCCCTCCACTCCAAGTTACTTAGAGCTAGGGTGACCTTATGTCCTGGTTTGGCCAGGACAGTCCCAGATTTTAGAGGCTGGTCCTGGCCAGCTGGTGAAAATTAAAATGAGTGCCTTAGGTATGAAGTGGGGGGCCAGGAGGTGATGTGGCATGAGCTGTGAAATAAGAAGCCCTAGCAGATAGCAAAATTGCTGTAAAACAGATTATCTTCATTAGTGGAATGACCATTAAAAAGGTCATTGTTAACACTGGGGAAGTAAAGAACAATGGATCATTAACAGTCCATTGACTCCTTTAGCTGCCTGAATAGTAATACCAGAGCTGTATCATCCCATCCCACCCAACCCCACCCCTGCCTCTGCCTGCAGCAGCCCTGCTGACTTGAGAGGCAGGAAGGGGGGGAGGGCAGTGTCTTGGATTTCACATTGTCTCATATTTAACTTGGGTTCTTGGTATAGCTCCTAGCACTGGTGAACATATGCACCAGTCGCTCCTGATCTACAATGACATGACTTATGGTTACTAATGCCCAAACCATGGTAGCTCAGATTGTCTTAGGACAGACTTTGTATAGAGACTTAGTATGAGCTCTGTGAACGAACTTACATAGCTCAGTATATTAATTTGATCTTGCATGACACTGAAATGATATGGTTTACAGCTGATGAAGCAAAGTTTAGAAATTAAACATAACAGCTCCAAGACTTAGAAGTTTGTGATATTAATTCAGGACATATATAAGAACTGAACTGGGCTCTTAAGGTATAAAATAACCAAGATGATTCCTTGTAAGTACAGCACATAGTGCACTGGAGCCCTGTTCTGTAAAAGGAACATCTATATACTACTATAATAATAACAGCAATAATAATTAGACAAATAATATTTTATAAAAGAAAATGAATGGATTTGGTATGTCTATCCTGTTTTGACTAAAACGAATAGACATGTAGATTTTCCATCCCACAGGAACTGTTGGTATTCTTTTTGCTTGATTTCATCTCAAATTCAATTTAAAAGTTGAAGCACTAAAAACTTTTGGGGAAATAGTTCCACAAATTTCTTGGGTTTTTTTGTGTGTGGAATGCTTTGATATTTTTAAATTCAAATACAGATTCTAGTTGGCTACCTTGAAACAAAGTGTTCGGGCAACATTTAATGTTTATATCATCCCTGCTTGCAATGGGAACTGATGTTTTCAAACCCTATGGCCCTACTCTTCCATATGGATCAGGCTTCATGGTTGGACTTTCTCTCGCATGATGAATCAATCTTGCCTCATGACTGAGCTTCTGGTGGTGCCTAATGGGAAGAAAAGGCTCAAAACTACAACTCCCAGGAGGTTATTTGGCAACTCAAGTTGAAACAGAGATGAATATCAATCTTACATTAAGCATTTCATTTTAGGCCAATAAATAAAAAAAACAAAACAAAAAAACCCCAACCCTTTTCATTTTCGGTCAGCCTGACCCATGATGTTTAGTTTCAGTATTCCTGAAAAAAACAATTTTCTTTGGAGGACTCTCAATTTTAACAAAGCACATTTTCCTAAGAGAATTTTTTTTTCAGTCACTTATTTTGACTGACTGATGCATCCATTGTGCAACATTATCTGTGAAAATATCTGTGTAGAAAGAAGGTTCATAAAGAATTGGTGCCATCTGTTTTCATTGTATCCAGTTGTTTTCTGCTTCTTAGATTGGTTCATTGCTTAGGGTGAAGAGAGTTAATTAACCTGAGTCAGAAAAACTTTGGGCAAAACTTTATGGTTGATAAGAATATTTGGGCTGAGTTCTCAGATAAAATAAAATAAGGATTTTAGTTTAAAAAACAAACAAAAAACTATTTTTATTTGAATACTTGTTATTTATTGTTACTGATGGAAGAAAGCGAACTCTTCTTCGGATGGAAGGTTACATTGATAATGACATGTACCCCTTCCTCCACAAAGTTAAAGTTATGGGGTTCAGTGCCAGAAGTTCTTCTGCAGTTCTAGAAACGCAATATGCTTCTTCTACCTGTGGGCTGACCACTCAACTTCAGATCAGCTCTTCTGCAGCTAGTATTCTTGCTCCTGCATTCCCTTATAGAGAATGAGGGCCACTCACTGGATCTTGAACATTACAGAACAATTATACATTGATTTCTATGCTCCAGCAGATTTGATTAATCAAGTCTGCTCCAGCACACTGGATTTCCAGAGCATTGGAGCAGGCTCCCTGCATGTGTATAGGAGTCCATGGCTTTAAAGTGATGCTTAATGCGCGTTAGGCTATTTTTAATGTGCATTAACTAAAAAGGACGTGTTTTTTTTAGTGACGCTTTAATGTACATTTAAAATAGGCTAATACTCATTAAAACACACATGTAGACAGGCCCAGAGAGTCCTATGAGGCTCATCCAGACCTGGGTGAATTGCACACTAATATAATAAAACCTTTTTCCTGTGATGAAACCAATTACACAACATTTGCAATCCCTGGATGCCAAGACCTACCAAACTGATGTGCCAAAAAAGGCTGTGCATTTCCATTCTTTCTGGTAACCATTAATTGACTGTGTTGAGATAAGTTAAATGTTACAGGGAAGTGGATACAGTATTAGCCTTCCTCTCAAAAGGCAGTGACAGTAGACATATGGTTCATGTAGAAAGTGGGTGAGAAGGATCCTGGGCAGGGGTCAAAGGCAAATTTTAACTTGAATCACTATGTGAGTAGAGCCAATTTGGGCATTTTATACCCAGGTAACCTTAAGAGAAAGTTCTGATTCTAGCCAGTTCCTAAGCATAACATGAAGGTTGTGGTGGGCATTGATAACAACCTGGAAATATCAAACTGCAGCTGGCCTCAGGACCTGATTAAAGCTCCTTTAAACAGCTCTGGCTGCTGAAGAGGCGTTAAAGTGAGAGTGAATTACATTAAAGAGAGATAGCTGATTGGTCATAAATTGTACTGGAAGTAAGAATTGTCTAGTCTTATTTTCCTGTCTTGTACTGGTCTGCAGAACTTCAAATAACTGTAGGGTGGTTGTAGTTAGGATACAATCACAAGCAGGGTACAGTGTACTATTAGAAACTTATGTTTGAATGAAAAGCTCACATTTCACAGCATAGGAGGTTTGAATGCATGGGCTATCAACATCTAAATTAAATTATTTTTTTTATTAAATAGAAATTGAAGTTGTCAGAAATACTTTTTATATCACATTCTTGGGCAATCTCTTTACAGGACCAGAGTAATAGTATATGTGTATAAAATTCAATGAAAAATGCATGGTGTTCAGACAGACCTGTTATTTAAAAGTAAGATATTAAAAGTCTACAGTTCATTTTGTAAATATAATCTAATTCAATTATTTCACCTTAGTTTTAACACCATTACTCAAAAAACATCCATTTGACTAGGGAAATGACTGGACAATGGTTTCTTTCTAATCCAATTGAAGTTGCTTTTAAATAGCCATAATTGGTGATTTTCTAGATCAAAGGTCTTACGTAGATCAATGACGGTAGCTTGTGTATATTGATTACTAACCATGCCTATGAAAATATCATTTGTTACCTCGGGAATGATAGTGGAATGAACAGGATAACACTAAATTGGAATGGGATCAATGTGTAGCATGTAGATAAAAGCAGCATGTTACCTGAGAGCATCAATTTTTTATAGACTATGGGTAAAACACAAAAGAAAAAGAAATTCACTAGGTCAGTCATTTAATTGCTAGAATCCTGGGTTTCTTCCTCCTCTCTCCCTAACACAATTTTGAACCAAATACATTTCTTGAGTTCACTTTTTAGCCAAAGAAGGGGGAAAAATACAACATTCTCTGAGCCTTGTTGAGCTACATGGGACATATCCATTGTAATATTAAGAAAACATGCTAGTGTTGAACTTACATGTAATCTTACCAAAACTCATGTGTCAGCTTGTAAAAAATTGCTGTTGAGCAGACTTGAGTTAAATTACCTGCAAGTAATTAGTGATTAGCTTGTGGATTTAGGTAGTCCAAATGCTCACAACTATGAGAATGTTTATACGGCCACCAAATCATCCTACTTTAAATGTCTGAAATCAGAAAGAAAATCTTGGATACAGAGATCATATTTACAGACATGCTTCTTTGAAAGCGTGCATCTTAGGGTATTCCATTCCTTATTCTGGGCTGGATACCAAATTGCATTGGCAAGTGTCATTCGACTAGCTTCTAGATGTAACTTTTCCAGACTTCAAGCACAAATAAATAATAGTTGAAACTCAAAGTGAGGAGGTTTCAAGAAACACAAGATGTTGTGAAAAAAGAAAGAGAGCTATTAAACAAAATATATAGTTCAGCAGAACCATATCTGACAACTCAGACTTGGGGAATGGAAGTTATTTCCAGAAGTGTAACAAGCATGGTGGCAGTGGCAGCAGCAGCGGCAGCAGCAGCCAAGGTAGCAGATGTTGGCAGCTTGGCCCAATGGGGCTACAGTGAGCAGGCCAGTAATAGTCAGAGGGGCCCCCCCATGCTTGTGTGCCCTCAAAATCAGCACCCAGGACTGGTGACCTGTTTGCCTACACTTAGTATGCTACTGGTTATTTCATAGATGACAGAGTTCCTGTAAGTATTGCTTCAGGGAAACAAAGCTGTGCAAATAACTCGGCAAATCTCTTGAAATCTGAATGGTTATCAGAATTTAGGGAGTCAACCCCCTAGCTAGAGTGGAAGAAGAACAATGGACCAATCTGATAGGAACTTTATAAAGGGAAGTGTTGTAAAGTTTTCTTCTCTTTTTCATCCCTTCCTCCTTTTTTTTTTCTTTTTACATGGGGTGATTTGACATGACTTGCTATAGATGGTAGTTTGTAAGTACTGAGGTTTCTGTGAACATCCACATGTTCAATACACTAATGCAATTACCAACTGGAAGTGCATAGCCAATGATCCAGTGTAAGAGTTTGTCTGTTCTCTCCTAACTGGCAGTAAATAGAAATAAACCACAATAATTTATCCCTGAAGGAAACAGAAAACACCTGTGGTTTTGTTTCATGAAGGCTTCCACAGACATTACATTTATCAAGATTAATGCATGATATATCATAACCTGCTATACGTTCAAGTAATTTAACGTGTGATAAAAATGGCAAACCAGTTTAAAAAATAGTGGAATATCTTTGTGGCTAGTTTGCATTCCATTTTAATTTGAATGTGTGGTACGTTACTGTCAAGTGATAAGGCCCTGTTCCTTCCCCTCCTCCCCTCAGAAAACCAAGACTGTCAAACAGTCACTTGCAGGGCATATTCTCCATCTTTTCCCCCTTGGAGGCAAACTGGGGCTGTGCTTGAAGCCTTGGCTGCTGCCCTGGTTCTGAAATGGGTGTCATGGTCATCTTGGTTCTGTGCAAGAGGAATACTATGGCTGCTTTCCAGGGATACCTTAATCCCAGGCTGCATATGGGCTCCTTAAAGTACCAAGTGCACCAGAAGAATGGGATCCTGGGCTGCAGGCATTCCACAAACTGTAAAAAGCATGCATGTAGTCTGGGCTAGTTCTGGGTGCACTTTAAAGGGGTCACAGGCTCTCATGGGGGTGAGGAAACTTGGGAGCAACCCTCTCTCATTCACTTTGTTGTGCTTTAGCCTGGTGGCTTTTAATGTATGGCTTCCCATAGTTCTTTATTTTTTTTTCATGTTGTGCCATAAATTTTGTAGCTCAATAAAAATAACATCTACCAGGGGCCTTACTATGAGTTAAGAGCAAAGAGAATTGAGGAGTTAGACCAAATTCAGTTGCACAGTAAACTTTCCCACTTTTATAGTGGTGGAAGTGTTTTGTCTGCCTGCACTCTGACACGAACTATGAATTGTATGCTAGTGAGTGTATGCAAAACCAGTGTGTATTTTTTTGAACTGCTAATATTTGTGGCAAGGACTGTCTTTAACTACTTCTGTGTACACTAGCTAACAAAATGGGGTACTAATCAGTTCAGTCCTTTAGATACTAACGTAACAATAATAATATTATTAACTAGTCAATTGCCCATCAAGAATGACAGAGGTGGGGGGAGAGAGGGGGCTGGGATGGAGTGCTGCCACCTAACGCCCCATGCTGCCACTGTTCTGCCTCTTGCAGGGAGCTTCCACCCCCTTTCCAGACCTTGGAGCTGCTTGCAGGGAGAGGGGTGGGAGAGCTGAGGCCAATCCTCTGTCCAGCCTTCAGTGTGGCTTCAGAATCATGGCGGTACTCCCCCACTCTTGGAGCACTCTGATTGGCTGTTTCCATCAACCAATCAGAGTGAGAATAAAGTGTTCTGGACAGACAGACAGACAGACAGACTTAGGCTTTTATAATGTAAGAATATTGTTTTTATGCAACACATTACAATTACAGATAATTAGAGATGGAAGGGATTTCAGGAGGTTATTTAGTCCAACTCCCTGCTCAAAGCAGAACCATCCCCAATTATGTCAGGCCAGATATTAATCTTGTTATTATACAGTGATCAATATATTGAGCTACTGTATATGAACAAGAATAGCCAGCTAAGCATAGAAACATAGTTTTCTTTTTTTCAGAATCTTTTAAATGATGTAAAGTTTCCATAGCATTTTGTCTAGGAGAGTCTTACAAAGAAGGTCTAATTTACCTTGTGTCACTTTGAAATTGAAAAGGGTGACAAATCTCATGATTTTACCATGTGCTACTTGGTGTTTTTCTTAGAGACTTAGGGCCTTTGTACAAACCACAAAATTGGCCTTTAAAGCAGAGTAGAAATACCCTTTTGCACCACTGTAATGGCACTGCTGTTTGCACATTTGATGGTGTATTGCATGTTAAATGGCTTTGGGACGTAGCAAAATAAAACATGTCCGAGGTGTTTTAGTTTGCTACCTTAGTAGCCGTGGAGGGAAGCACTAGGCCCCATGCAGCTCAGGGGCTATGGAGGAAGCCCAGTGGCAACCCATGTAGGCAGGCTCCACTGAAGAAAAAACAAAACAAAACAGTCAGCCTGATCTTTTTTTTCTCTCCAGAGCCTGCCTGCCTGCCTGAGCTGTGTGGGGACCTGGTGCTTCCCTCTGTGGCTACAGTGCCCCCCGGGACTGCCCAGGCTGGGTGCCTGTGAGCAGGTATCACCTGGGGGGGTGCCACCGCTGCCCGCTGTGGAGGGAAGCACCACCCTCTCCTACAGCTCGAGGACTGCTCAGCCCGCCAGCAGCTTGCCGTCCTCCCCACCACAGGAGAGACAGGTAAGGATTGGGTCCCAACCCCTGTGTATATGTCACGGGAGTTTACTTCAGTTTAAATTGAAGTGGAGTTTTTAAAAACGCACTGCTTCAATTTAGGGAGAATTAAACTGAAGTAAACCCCCGTGGCATGTACAAGTGCTCCCAGTTTCTAATGAATGTCACCTTTCATTTTTCTTTTAAAGAAAAGTAAATCTCTAGCTCTCATGACTTGCATGTTCCCTAATGGCTCAAAAGTGTGAAGGGAAATGAAAATTGCATCAAACATGCTGCTTTTCTTTAAGTTTTATCATTTTTAAAAATCTTTCATGATTTTTGTGGCCAGGCTCTTGGTATTTGAATGCTTAAGACTGGCAATATTCAATATAACTCTGGTTGTTATAAAAACAGAAGAAATTGATTATTTTCAGTCACATACATTTGAAATATTACAGCCCTAGGAACAGATAGAATCATAATAGCCTTTACTTCTTCTAGATTTTGTTTCCAGCAGGGACAGAATAAACAGAGAGTAAAAGGTTTTCTACTTCATTAGTGAAGACCACTGTGTCATCACAGAGGTTGCAAATTAGCTACTGCTACTTCAGATAAATACTTCTCCATAGTACAGATGTCCTAAAATATTTTGGAGGGATGAAATAAACCTAATGCATTTATACAGTGACAATAGAAATGCATGAAAAGTTGAAAACACAAATACTACTGTGGCTTATGGAATTTGTGGTTTAAAGTAAACATGTTAGCTGAAATGTTAATCCATGATTTGTTTAAAACAATTGAAGAAGGTCATGGAAACAACTCCCAATGCAAAATCTGGCATCTATTGGAGGAGTTGGGGCCTCATCAGAAAAGAAAGGAATGTTGGTCTTTGTTTGTTAAACTAAATTCATGCTGCTTTCCTCTTTTCCTGGTGTTGCTTTTCCTTTCCTTTAAAAGACAAAAACCTAGCTCTTGAGCTTTGTTTCAGGCAACAAGACTAAAACTAGATGCTAACTACTGCTACTACTATATATCCAAGAAAAAATAAAGGTTGTCTCAGAAACTTAACACCCTTATTGTGTTTTAAGTTTTAAAACAAAATGATAAATAAGGGTAGAACACTACGGAATATGAACCATAGGGTAGTTTTTACATATATAAATAGAAATTAGCATTTCATATCAATTCATTAATTTAATTAGGTATAGTCCACAATTTTTCAGTATTACTTAATTGGAACTTCTGTATTCAAAGCTTTTCTATGAAGGTCACATGGGCAAATCTTGTTTTGCCAGGTGGACTGTCTACAGTGTACAGAGCCTTGATAAAAGCCAGCTGCAACTGCCTGATACTGGTTAAGTCTGAAAAATCAGACTGTGCAAACAAATATATCTTGGCCCTAGATACTTGCCACATCTGCCAACAATTAGTTATATATCAGGACTAGAAAGGGGCACAGAATAAACAAGATCTGATTTCAGAATAAGCAAATAAACAAGGGGCTCAGCATCACTATTCATCAAGTGGATGTGGGATTACCTAACTTGTAGGCTCAGGCTCAGAAATGTCAATCCTTGAGGGTTAGGAAAAAGTATTAGGTAACAAAGGACCTGATTGATGAATACTTTGCAGATGCTCTGGGAGCAAAGTACCCAACCTGCCTGTCTTCAGGGGTGATGTCCAAATACTCAGTTGTGTTGCTCCTGTTTGACAGATATAAAAGGTATATTATCTTTCATATCAGTATCGGAAGTACTATTTCTCAAGAATGGCCCTAGGAAAGTGGTATAATGCTGATCTAAGAACATTATGATTCAAGATGGCCACATCTACTATGTGAGAATATAAAATAAAAATAATGCTTTGGAATCACACATGGTTTTTAATCTAAGGACCTGAGAATACTTTATAAAGGTATTATCCCAGCTTAAGAGCTAAGGAGAAATTGAGCCCCCGAGTTTGAGAGTTATTGATGCTAGTAGTTATGTAATGAAAAAAGAACCCCAACAAACAAAAGACATTCCTACAATGCCTTCATATAGCACTAGAATGTGCCAAATGAGACACCTTAGCCCAGGTTCACCCCTACTACTGCCCAAACTGGAAGTAGTGCAGTGTAGGGTTGGCTGTGTCAATAACCTTCGCTTCTCAAGAAAGCTTGCCTACCCATGCATAGTGCTTTGCTGTCTATGCTATGTCTGGTTCTGCAGCTCTTGCACACGAAGTGCAGCCTGTCTGTCTACGAAGCTCCCTAGCAGTGCATGGGGTAGTTTAGACATGCCCCTTGTGTCTTGACTGAAGCCACTACATTACTTGCAGACAGGGTCTCAAAGTTTTATGAAGCATGTTGACCTGTTTCTAAAGATAATACAAATGGAACAATGGTAGGTTTCAGTTATAATGAATCATTTAATGACAATAAAATTGACAAATAATAGGCCACGTTTACTTTACTATCGAGACAAAGCAAGCCTTTCTGATATTCTGTTTCACTTGAAAGATTGTATTCAATTAAAATCAAGGCTGAAAGGAATTTTATTATCTGCATGCAATGTGGGATATGATATAATGACCTTCATTCAAACTCCCAATCATTAAAACTCCCTAACTGGTGACCAGGGAGGGCTTCAAATTGAGGCCCAACAGCTGCAAAATATGAATAAAAACTATAACTTAATTGAATCAGTGATTCTAAATCTTAATACACAAATGGAATGAGAAAATCAGACATGTGGAAAAAAAGTTCTCTATTCCATTTTATTTTGAGTAATTCTGCAGAGGGCAAAGAAAGATATTATACAGTGTCTGTTTATTCTAGTATCCCAGTTTTATTCTCTTTAATGAGTTAGTTGATATCTAGTTACAGTCAAAATAGGCAAACAGCCCTTGGGTTTATCCCAGGTCTGATTGTGCTGGGCTTTGACTCCCATCAAAAAAGGGCGGGACAATCATTTACACACACAGCTTGACTATCAATTAACTTGAACTAACTATAATTGTCCAGGAAAAAAGTGTTAATTTGGGCACTTCAGAAGTACTTAAAGTGAGTCCATAGGCTTGTGTCTAGGATCCCAGGACAAAAGTCTTTGTCCTGGGTGAAATGTTAATACACCTGATCTACCTTTATATCAACCTATTATTCTTAGAACCTGTGGAATATACTAGGCTGGGTATGTCACTGTTCACTGTTCAACTTCCACTGAAGTTGAAAATGGGCCAGAAGAAAGAAGAATGTCCCTTTGATGGATAATATTGGAGGAAGCTCCACAAGGAGAATTTCATGGAGTTATCATCTCTCAACCCTGTCCAACATATTTTTCACAAGAGGTGACAGGTGACTACAGATGCAATTAATGTATAGAAAACTTACTGCACAGTAAGCGTTCCGCAAGAGTATGCTTATACACATGCCCAATGGGAGCAGTTCAGGGCAGGGATACTTCTGCCCTGTTCTGCTACCATGTGGAAGCAGCGGGAGCTCTAGGCTCCCCCGGGTGCCAGCCCTGGGCTGGTAGGGGGCACTGGGGTCAGGCCTGGGCTCTGGTAGGAACTATCCTGCCTTCAAGGCAGCTGCCTCCTACGCTGCACCCCTGCCCAGGGCAGCTGCCTGCTTCCCAGCCCCTGCTCTGACTTGGGACAATGTCCCTTGTCCTCACAACAGGCAGCTCCTGGGCCTCAGGTGCGGGGGCAGGGGGAATTGTTCCTACCCCAGCTCCAGGATTGGAGCTGGCCCTGGCAGCAGGCAGCTGCCCTGGGTAGGTGACAATGTCCCAACCCCAGTTCCAATCTCAGAGTCAGGGCTCACAGCTGCTTGCTGTGAGGGCAGGGGACATTGCCCCAGCTCCCTCTCTGATCAGCTGATCAGAGTGGGGTCTGGGAAGCAGGCAGCTGCCCAAGGCAGTGGACAGTTCTTGTGTCCCCTGCTGCCTGGGCATTTGCAATTTGCTCCATGTCAGCTAATGCACAGTCAATCTACTACCTGTATTCACAGGTAGTAGAAAACTGTGCATTAGTCTATTTTAATGCATTGGAGCTTCTGCACAGGGTTACATAGTGATGCTTGACTGCACAGTAGATAAGTCTACTGCACAGTAAAATGTCTTGTATAGACATACTCAAGGAGAGGTATCAAAGTCAAAATTGAATCCTTGGGTTAACTATAATGCTTGGAACGCTCACATGCATACCCATATATTCATTGGTATTTGTCTTGACTAATTAAAAATATATATATTTTCATCTTACTAATTGTATTTAATCAACTTAGTAGAAGCCTGCTTTTTAAAAAAACAAACACAAAAAACAAAACCCAGAAACCGGAAAGGAACTCATTAGAAAATAAATTAGCATTTGACTGACTTAAGTATAACACAAATGTATTTAAAAAATACAGAAAAATTACACCTATACTTTATTAGAAGTCATAGGTACTTACTGTATATAGTCTACATGAGATGCTTTACTGTGCAGTAGACTAAGCTATTGCACAGTAAAACATAACCATCTACATTTGCTTGCACTTACTGTGCAATAAATTGGTTTACTGTGCAATAAATTGACTACCTACATATGCAGGTAGTAAATCCAAATAGCACTAATTGCACGTGTAGTTGCACCCTAATGTACTTTATTTCCTGAATTTACTTTTGTTGTACTAGGAGACCAGTCTATGTCAAATGCTAAGTATTCATAATATGTTCTACTTCTAAACTGCCAGTTATCAGTTGCATGTGAACCATTACACAGTTTTTATGGTCGCTGGCCCATATAAACTCTCTGAACACCTTATATGATTCTGTGGTGGCTGGTCTTTATTTTAAAGAGATAATTGCTCTTGGGAATGCTTGCAAAATGAATTTTGGTCTCACATGGCCTCCAGGGACTGAGATTTTCTAAGAGATTCTGACCAATGGCTCCCACAGTCCCGGTACTGATATTGGAGGAAGTAATTTTGAGCACTGTGGGATGCTGTCCTGATATTCTACTGCTCTTGTCCACGTTCTTCTTTGACATGCCTGAAGCAAACAAATTGATATGCACAAATTGTTGAAACAACTACAAATAATTAATGAATTCTTAAAAACACGTCATATTTTGCCACAGTTATCCACATCTATAGGCAATAGGCCTATAGGCAATATTCTTTATCCATAAGTCAGTTGTTCAGGAAACTCACAGGTTACATATACTTTTAGGTTGTATTTTTTCCTGGCAAGCTTTATTTGGACTGGAGGCAAAGGCTCTGGCTTTTCTGGTGAATTAGTAAACAGATAAAAGGACAGTATTAGGTTAAGAATACATCAGTCTCTTGATGTGACTGCTCATACTATAAAAAACATAGTACCCATCCTTAGCTAAACAGGTATAGAACAAGACAAACTTAATTTCTCTAAGGATACCTATCTATATAGGATTTTCTTCTTGGGTCTTAGTTACTTAGTGTGAGGTTGGTAGAAATCACCAAGCTTTTAAGTTTTTTATCCTTGAGGATGGTGGTAACAGGGAAGAATGCAGGAGAATCTCTTCAATGGTTACAGTGTGTAAATATTGATCTTTGAATGTTTCATTGCATTTCTTGACTGTGGATACTAAAAATCCCCACAAAATAATAAGACACTGCTTTTCCACTGGTTTTCAGTTGAAGCTCCTTTGGGAATTTATCAGGGCTACAGCTGAAAGCGATATCTGAGTTAGGAACCCCTCTCCAAAATGGCTGTCGTCCCATGATAGTATATTTTGGATTGGCGGTGTCATCTTTGAAGATGCTTCAAACCACTTTTTCCCTGCTCATAACCAGTTGTTGGTGAAGGCTGTTTTGACTAGAGGGGAGACCAGGAACATTTATAGCATGGCTGCCCAAAATCATGATCTGAGATGGTCAGAAGTATAGTCTTGTAGTAATCATTTGCCTTTCTGCATTCATAGCCCTTTGAGTGACTGGTCTTCCTAGTCAAAGCTCAAATAGAGTTAGAGACTATATTGACCCAGTTTTTGCCTTATCTGAGAGAAATGCCAAGAGAGTAAGATGTCCATCCATGTAAACCAAATTCAGCATAATGTGTGTGGCCTTTTGGACAGGTGATACAATGGCAGTGGCTACTGCCTCAGGAGAGGACACTGGAGAGTTATCTTCTGTAGGATTTTATTGTATATATTCCAGATACTTTCAGATAACCAGGAATACAGGTAGGACACACCCAACCAGTCAAATAAATGTTTAAGATTTTCATCACTCTTGTAATTCTTTCTGAGGAAGGCAATTTGCTTTGTGTTTTGCATCTTATTTGTGCTTACAAATAATATACAGTATTTCTTTCCAAAAAACATTTGCTAGTGACCAAGAATAAAGTCATTCTGGCATCCAAATTGAACCATGTACTCCAGTCAGATAACAGGTTTTACTTTTAAAAGGTGTCAGAGTTGTCTTTTATTGAATCAATAGTCCTTTCAACATTATTCTCAAGATCACATGACCGCCTCGATAGAGTTCATCTACATATATCCAATTTTAAAAGAACAAATCTTTTGCAACTCATGTTCTTTTTGGCAGCTAATTGTTGGAGGAATGGTTACATTGGTAGATTTGCTAGTTCTTTTCTGGAAACAGCTCTGTAATGTTTTGTATGATCTTTCTTCTGAGAATAAAGCAAAATGGTAAGTACTGCTACATTTAGGTATTTTATGATTTTCCAGTTCCCAAAATATCCTCAGTCCTCCAGTAGTTTAAAAGGGATAATACATTTCATAGAGGGACTGTTTGACTGATTGTGAAAGATACTAGATCATTGACCCTAAAAACTGAACTAATCTGTGAATCCACAGAACAGATACAGTTTATGCTGAAACTGCACATACTACTCCATAAACTTCTACGGAGACTTGAGGTGTAAGGATAGATCAGTTTCTGTGCTTTTTCAATTTTCTTTTGCCCTTCTGATAACACCACAAGGTTGTCGATGTTGAATTGTACTGTGTGTTTTTGTGGTACTTTTGTGATGTGACTAGTTGTACAGAAGAAATAGGACTGTGAGCAGCAATTTACTCCAGACAAACCAGCTGAACCCTTGAAATGTTAATAATTTTAAGTCTACACTGATATGAACTGGATTCAAACTTGCAATTTACTGAAGAAAAACTCAAACACTTTACTAAACTCTTAGGTAAGATTCCCATTTGCTTTCTAACTCCAATACAATTAAAAGTCAGAAGCATGGCCAACCAACATTTTATCATAAACTGATCTACAACAAACCTTTGTACCATTTAATATGGTTTTGTTTGTTTGTTTTTGTCCTAGGTGTATAGGAAATCAGGTACAAGGGATGTAGTTTAACTAAACCACACCTTCCCACCTGTGGGAGAACAATTTACTAAATCTTTCTATCTTGGCATCTATGACTCAGATGTCTCTGAGCATCTATCTTAGCTATTTAAGAATAGTAAGGCAGTATGCATTTTTCTTTCTTCCTTCCTTCCCAAGTTTTGTAGGAGAAAAACCTTGGTTTGTTATTGAGTGTTTAGAAAAAAAAGTTTATGTATATGGACAATATGTATGTGGGTGAAAAATTTATTGAAAGAAATCTAAATGGAAGAAATGAGTTTTCCGTTTTGTTTTGAGAGCGATTAACTCGAGTTGCTCTGAGTGAGTTAATGGGCTAATTTTTAGATTGCTGAAAATTTAGTCCTCCTGCAATTGGACAGCCTCCTGTATTGGTTGAAAGTTCCATTACTGGAAAAGGAAAGGGACTTGAGTAACCATTGCCGAACCCACAAAGGGTTTTGACTATCAAGACTTTAGATTGGCTTTTGTTTTTGGTGAAAAGCCAGTAGAGAAAGCAAAACACACCACAGTGGTCTGTTTCATAGATTTCATAGACATTAGGGCTGGAAGGGACCTCGCAAGATCATCAAGTCCAGCCCCCTGCCTCAGGGGCAAGAAGTCAGCAGGGGTCATAGGATCCCAGCGAGATAAACACCCAAATTTCTCTTGAAGGCGTTCAATGTAGGTGCTTGAACCACCTCCAGGGGCAGTCTATTCCAGGCCTTGGGGGCTCGGACAGTAAAGAAGTTCTTCCTTATGTCCAGCCTGAAATGGTCACGGAGGAGTTTGTGACTATTCATAGAGAATTGCTTTGCTTAATTGGGCCCATGGAGTCCCAATGCATGGCTCACTGGGCACATCTACATGTGCAATAGCATGGCTGAATAAACTCCTGAGAGGTATGTTTACACATGGCATGTTGAGATGGGGTGGTGCAGTCCCAATTGGCAGAGGGATCTGCTGGGGAGGGGACGGGCATCCTACCAGCCCAGAGCCACTCTGCCAGATATGGAGGGTCTCAGGGGCTGGTTGGGGTATAAGGGTGTTCCAGTGGGGGCTAGTCAGCAGGCAGCCTGCACACTGTAGCTTACTCATGCCCCAGTCAGCCCCAGTCATCTTCTACAAGTGTGTTTGAGCATAGTACTTGCCATAGAATAGTATTCTGCCATAACGTAGTACTCTGCCATGGGATAGTACTTGTGTTGTTCAGTACTATCCTGTGAGGGAGCTAATTAATTTAGTGCACCCTAATAGTGTCGTATGTGTAGACAGTGTTGTTTTACTGCAGAGCTAATTAGGGAACTTTGCAGTAAAGCACACATGTAGATGCACCCACTATGTCTGGATCTAGATCTCAGAGTTGTCAGCAGCAGGTGATGTATGGCCATGGCCCATGCCTACCTGACTCCTTACCAGCATATGCCATCGGGGCATTGGAAAGTACCTCTGCCACCAGTCTTCACTGTTCTTTTCTCGCCCGCCATGTCTTGGTGTTCTTTAACTCTCAGGAGCTGGATGTGTAGGTTGGCAGGGATCCTGGTGGGTCCTTTTGGAGGGGTTTCTTCATGGGGCTCCATCTTCCCTCTCACCCCACCCTTACCACTTCCTGGATTACACATGTTGGGCCCAAATTTATATCACCCAACACCACTGGCAGCTCAGTGCTGGTGGACCCAACAAATACCTAGGAGTTTAGATGCATTTACTCAAGCCCCTCAGAAACCATTTTCTTTATTTAGTCAATCACTCCTGGATGTGTAGGTCCATCAGTTAAGACCTGTCCATCTAAAATCCCTCAGGCCAAATGACCTTTAATCAGTTCCTCCTGTACTCTGGGGCCAACTAGTCCAGGTCAGTCCTTTAAGATCCCAATCAAATAATCAGGTAAGTAATAAAAATGAACTGAAAGCATCACCCATTTCCTGGGTTGATGAGCTCAGTTTAGTTCTTCAAAGATCCCAATCAAATTCTTAAATAGGTAATGCAAAACAAATTAAGTCAAATGCCTCCCAGGTTCCTAGATCAATCAATTCGGCTCAGTCCCCTTTAAGGATGACTCTGCCTCTCAAACTAAAATGAAAAAAAACCTCCCATTCTGCTGGGTTTTTTCCCTGGCTTGACTCTTCAGGGTCAGGACCTCCAGGAACTTTCCATGAGGGGAGCTCTCCCTCTAGAAGCTTTATTCAACACTGGGGAAGGGAAAGGACAATCCCCCCCAAAAAACCCAGAAGAGGAGAAAAAAACGTAAAAGAAGCAATGGGGCTGTGACCCTGAAAACTCAAGGTCCAATGCTCGGAGACTCTGCCACCTAAAGCCTCACCCAGAAATCTTCAAGTGATTCCTGGTGTGGCATGTTCAGAAGCTTGTTAGTGATCTTCTGACCACTCTGCCTAGAGGATCCTTTTCCCTTTCCCACTGCTGACAACTGGTTACTGACCACTATTGGCAGGGAAGGGTTCCAGCATCTTTCCAGTCTGCTGGCCATGGTCCTATCCTAACTGCCCATCTTCAGGGCTGGAAATAGCCTTCTGTGTGCTTCTTCCACCTATCCACAGGGAGCACACACTGTGGAAACATGGCAGCATGCTCCCCATTCTATTCGTGATGCATCTGATGTGAGTGTCCCTTGTTGGGCCTTCCTCTTGCCCCACTCTTTTCTCCTTACAGTAGTATGAAGTGGAAACTTCTTATAGTAACAGATATAATGAGCTGCATCCAGATGAGTGCAGCCATGCGGTATGTGGCACTGCAGACATGTCTGTGGCACCATATACTGCACATTCAGCTGTTCTCCACACTGCAAGGGAGAAGCTCAGGGCTGGTTTTTTTTGACCCGTCGATATAGAGGGATCCAAAAAACCCATGCAAAAAAAAGCAGATGGTGCACACAAGGGGCAATGTGCGCTACTAAAAAATGGAGCCTGGCCAGTCAGAACCACACTCTGGCTGCTGGCCAGGCTCCAAGTGGCAGGGTCACTACTGCTGCCACCCCAGGAGTCTCCCAGGGAACCAGGTAAAGTTTCTGGGCCAGCCCAGTGCTGGTCCCAGCCTCCCCTATCGCACCCAGGGTAACCTGCCTTGCACCAGAGGGCGCATGGCACAGGCATTCCTTGGGGACAACTAGAGGCAGCACAAGGTGTCCCATTGCTGGTTGTCCCTGGGGAACTTAACGTCTATGCTCGTGTGGATGTGGCGTGGGTGTCTGTTGGTACTGTGAATATTGGAGCATCCAACAGAGGTGAAGAGCCCTTTGAATCAAAGACAAACTGATTCAATAGATAGGTTCCTTCAGTAGAGATGTATATTATAGAGTATATAAATGCTCTAATCTTATTGCCAGCAACTCCTCAGTCTTGACAATATTTTAAACAGCAACAACAAAAGCTGTGTATTGAGAGTAAAAAGTTCTCCTTTCACTTTTCAAACCATTTTTGCTATTTAAATATGAAAATCAAGGGTCTGAATATGTGTTTTAAAGGCAGTTGAAAGAAGATTAATATTGTCTTTTACATTTGTGGTTTCTATTATAGAAGGACCTGGGAAGAATGTCATTAACACTTCTGTCATCTCACCCCTTGGAATAAAATAGGGAAGGCACAGATTAGAAGCAAACATTCATTGATTCTTATCACTCACATACAAATGTCGATGGACGACACGGCGCTGCTTAGAGTAAATCTGTTATAACGATTTGCTTCATACTGACTTCAGTTCCACTTGTTACTGGTTTAGTGATAATAGATGAATGTTAAATGGAAATAAGCTGAGGTCATGGTTTTGGATCATCGGTGAAATCCATCAGCCTCTACTCTTCTTCCTATATCTCCTCTGACTCGTGCTAAAAGTTTTTGGGCTTTTTTTTCTTTTTCAGATGACTTATGTGAAGAACTCTTGTAGTGTTTTCAGTGGCATACTTCTGTATGATATGTAGAGACTTTAATAGGGAAATTATAGTACCTGTCAAATTGATGCTCAAATGCTACTGTGATTCTGTGGGATAGTTATTTTCTTTGTTAATTTTTCTTTCCAAAGGAACAGACATATTTGTAATGGGTTGAACTAAAAATATTAATTATCACAGTAGGTTATTAAAAACAACCAAAGCATAAAGGGTTGTTTTTGGCTGATTATTTTTCCATCAATTTATGGTCTCAAAACAAAACATCCTTTTTTCCCATTTTTTAATTTATTGCTCAACCTGTCATAATAGTCATTTGAGAAATGTATACATTTTTATATAAATGTACAGTCTGAAAAAATATTTAAGTAAGTAAGTGCAAAATTGTCAACTTGGATTCACATGCAGTACTCAACTTTGTTTATCCTACTATAGATCACTCATTATCATAAACAGAGAATATGGATATCCAGAGATAATTGAAAAACACTATGCAGATCTGACAAGGAAAATATTGTTGTATATTTCAAGTTGAAAATATAGGGTCAAATTCTAGTCTGCTATAATGAATAAGGTGGCCTCTAAATGGTGAAAGCATTTTCCATGTGGAATATCTCACAAAATAATTTGCTATTTTATTTAATGTGGCTTTCAAGTCCTCAAAATGTTGTGAAAACAAAACAGAAAAGCCAAAACATTCCTCTAAGATTTTAACATATCATGTTGGAAAATGAAATTTTAGCTCCTAATTCCAGGATTTCACAAAGCTTGAAACACCATTTTTCCAAAATGTCATGGGACATATCTGGCATGGCAAGTTATCTAGCAAGAAAAATGAGTTCTAGTTTATTTAGCATGGCCTGCTCAACCAGGCTTCAAACTAAGTTCACCAGGGGATGGGCAAACGACCACCAGTGCAAGCCCACCAAGCATCAATCACAAAATCAGCAGGTCAGGCTGCTCAAGGGAATTCACTCCTACCCCAGCCCAGGGACAGGCACTCTAAGGGTGTGTCCACACATGCAAGCACGTGCGCTTGCAGCAGCTTAAATAGAAGCAGTGCAAATTTGAGCAGGAGCTTTTTGCCTCAGCACACGTGTTCGGACATGCACTTTGTTATGGAGCAAATTGTGCTACTTGGGGCAAAATAACCCTGCCTGGCTCCTCCTGGATCTTCACCCAGGGGGAGCTAGAGCCCGGGGCCAGCACCTGTGCTGTTCCCAGCAGTATAAACAGCTTCCCTGTCCTGGCTCCAGCAGTATAAAAAGCCTCCCTGGCAAGCAGCTCAGGGCTACTAGCTCTCAGGAGCTCCTGGGGCCCAGCCAATTGGTGCCTGGGGACACTACCCCCTGTGCCAGCTGGACTGCTGAAGCAGCCCTGACAGTTCCCTGCACCCTCTACCCACTGTAGAAGTCTGGTAGTGGGGGCTGCTGCCTGGCTGTGACATGATGTGCACCTTCCAGACTCAGATGGGGACTGCAGAGCCAGTAGAGGCATCTGCCCCTCTGGGGCAGCTGCCAGTGGACTGTGGCTGCAGGGTTGGCCTTTGTGTGACACTACTGCCATTTGTGCCCCCTGCCCAGCAAAATCAATCTCTAAAATACCCCCAAATCCATGTTTCTCCACAAGTAAAACAAAAGCCCACTATAAAGAGAGAGAGATAGAGTGAGACAGAGACAGCAATCAGTTGGACAATGTTTTGTATATCTACAGTGTTAAAGCAAGTCTCTTATCATAATAATAAAGTTAACTCTATATACAGGTTTCATGAATTCATGAATGCATATTTTGCTGCCGTCCCACGGGGCGATGGCCCCCACACAAGGGCTATGGCCCCCCAACAGGATATTCAACCCCTGCACAAGGGATTCAGCCCCTGCACAGGGGGTTCATCCCCACCAACAGAGGATTCAGCCCCCACACAAGGGCTACACCACCCAACAGGGGGTTCATCCCCCACACACAGTGTTCAGCCCCCCAAAAGGGGTTCAGCCCCCCAAAAGGGGTTCAGCCCCCCAACAGGGGGTTCGGCATTCTCACAAGGGGTATGGCCACCCAACAGGGGGGTTCATCCCCCACACAAGGGGTACAGCCCCCCAATGGGGGCCAAATGGCCCCCACAGGGGCTACCACCCCCCTGCAAGGCCCACATGCCCCACCCCAGGCCCCACCTTGCTCCATCCCCCATCAGCTGCTGTAGCCCCCCCAATGGCTGCCCCATTCATTGATGGAGGGCAGGGAATCTCCCTCACCCAGGCCTCCCTGTCCCATAATGGGCAGGGGTGTCCCATGGGACTGATGAAAGACTGATGCAAAGTACCCATTTAATAGGTTGGCTGTTTCATGGGCATTGGTTGTCAGTTGTCCCTTCTGGTTTAGCAGGGGTCCAATGTTGCCCTTGCTTTTCCTCCAGCTCCCCACGTATCTAAAAAAGGACTTTTTCTTGTCCTTGATACTTATAGCTAGTTGGAGTTCTGTTGCAGCCTTGGCTTTCCTGGTTAGCTTGTGCATCGAGGATTGCTCCCTTAAGAAGCAACCACTCTTCCTGAACTCCCCTCCCCTTTGAGATCATGGTCCCT
>NW_017729022.1:2044671-2104752 GCF_001723915.1 Gavialis gangeticus
AAATACCCCCAAATCCATGTTTCTCCACAAGTAAAACAAAAGCCCACTATAAAGAGAGAGAGATAGAGTGAGACAGAGACAGCAATCAGTTGGACAATGTTTTGTATATCTACAGTGTTAAAGCAAGTCTCTTATCATAATAATAAAGTTAACTCTATATACAGGTTTCATGAATTCATGAATGCATATTTTGCTGCCGTCCCACGGGGCGATGGCCCCCACACAAGGGCTATGGCCCCCCAACAGGATATTCAACCCCTGCACAAGGGATTCAGCCCCTGCACAGGGGGTTCATCCCCACCAACAGAGGATTCAGCCCCCACACAAGGGCTACACCACCCAACAGGGGGTTCATCCCCCACACACAGTGTTCAGCCCCCCAAAAGGGGTTCAGCCCCCCAAAAGGGGTTCAGCCCCCCAACAGGGGGTTCGGCATTCTCACAAGGGGTATGGCCACCCAACAGGGGGGTTCATCCCCCACACAAGGGGTACAGCCCCCCAATGGGGGCCAAATGGCCCCCACAGGGGCTACCACCCCCCTGCAAGGCCCACATGCCCCACCCCAGGCCCCACCTTGCTCCATCCCCCATCAGCTGCTGTAGCCCCCCCAATGGCTGCCCCATTCATTGATGGAGGGCAGGGAATCTCCCTCACCCAGGCCTCCCTGTCCCATAATGGGCAGGGGTGTCCCATGGGACTGATGAAAGACTGATGCAAAGTACCCATTTAATAGGTTGGCTGTTTCATGGGCATTGGTTGTCAGTTGTCCCTTCTGGTTTAGCAGGGGTCCAATGTTGCCCTTGCTTTTCCTCCAGCTCCCCACGTATCTAAAAAAGGACTTTTTCTTGTCCTTGATACTTATAGCTAGTTGGAGTTCTGTTGCAGCCTTGGCTTTCCTGGTTAGCTTGTGCATCGAGGATTGCTCCCTTAAGAAGCAACCACTCTTCCTGAACTCCCCTCCCCTTTGAGATCATGGTCCCTTAGAGCCTCACTGACAAGCCTTCTGAGCTTGTCAAAGTCAGCTTTCCTGAAGTCAAGGACTTCTGTATTGCTGACTGACTTGCCAGCTTTACAGTGGCATAGATGGTTAGATTTTGTACAGGAGGGATCATGTTGCAAGAAAGGGTGGGGGTCTAGCTCTCTATGTGAAGGAGCAGTACACTTCCCTGCAAGTGGAGATTGGCAGCCAGAGAGGGTGACCTGAGACCCTCTGGGTTAGAATACATGGGAAACATGGTGAAGGGGATATAATGGTAAGTCTACTGCAGACCACCTAATCAGGAACGAAAACTTGATCATGAATTCACTAGGGAACTGGCAGAGGCTGCATGCTTTTGGTGTATGGTTGTTGTGTGCGACTTGGAGTACCCTGATATCAAATGGGAAGAGCACTCAGCCAAATCTGATCAGTCACAAAGCTTCCTCGCATGCACTGATGAGCTCTACTTGCCTCAAGAAGTCTATGGGCTGACAAAGAGATAAGGTGCTGCTGGATGTTTTTCTTGCTGGGATCATTTGACCCCAGCAGACTTCCTGCCTATGGCAGGTGTCCTGGACTTGATGGTCTCGTGAGGTTCCCTAATGTCTATGCATCTATGAATCTATGACTTGGTACTGGCCAAAGTGAATGATCTAGTGAGCGACCTGAGAATCGAAGGGAAGCTGGGAGACAGTGACCATGAGTTGATCACTTTCTGTGTCCATCCAAAAGATGGCAAATCAGTCAGCAAGGCAGTAATCCTTGACTTTAGGAAAGCTGACTTTCAGAAGCTCAGGAGGTGGTTGAGGCCCTGAGTGGAAGGGCAGTCAAGGACAAGTGGGTACTTCTTAAGGATGCACTCCTTGAAGCACAAGGGAAGCCCATTCCAGCCTGTAGAAAAGGTAGTAAAAGGGCTGAGCGACCCCCTTGCCTGAATATGGAACTCATTGACCTCCTATACCTAAAAAGAGAAGCTTATAAAGGATGGAAGTCAGGAAACACCACTAAGGAAGGAGTAGTCAGCACTGGCCTGCACCTGTAGGAAGTGAAGTAGGAAAGCCAAGGCTGAAACCAAACTCAGACTGGCTATAGGAATCAAAGGCAATAAGAAGTCCTTCTTCAGATACATGGGAAGTTGGAAAAAAAAACAAGGGCAACATTGGATTCTTGCTAAACCAAGGGGTAGCTGATAACTGACACCCAGGAAAAAGCCAATCTCCTTAACAATTACTTTGTGTCAGTCTTCCACCAGTACAAGTGGATCACCCTGCCTGACAAGATGCAAGATTACCAGGGTAAGGGTAGACATATGCCCATCATTGGCATAGATCTTGTGAGGGAACATCTTGAGAGGCTGACCTGGATGGAATGCACCCAAGAGTTCTAAAGGAACAGGCTGACATTATAGCACAGCCAATGGTGAGGATATTTGAGAACTCGTTGTTGCTTGGGCTAGGTACATGAAGATTGAAAGAGGGGCAATGTGGTGCCTATCTTCAAGAAAGGGAGGAAGGAAGATCCAGAGAACTACAGGCTAATCAGTTTAACCTCAGTCCCTGGAACGATCTTAGAAAAAATCAAAGTAACCATTAAAAATGGGCTAACAAAAAGCAACATCTGAGAGATACCCGGCACAAAATTTATTGCAGATACATCTTGCCTGACCAATCTCATTTCCTTCTAGGACCAGGTAACACATCACCTGTACAAAGGAGAAGAAGTGGATATCATGTATTTGGACTTCAAAAAAGCCTTTGACCATCCCATGATGTCTTCATGGCAAAATTGGGGAACTGCAGCCTTGACAACCTTATGGTCCAATGGCTGGGGGACTGGCTCTGTGGTTGGAACAAGAGAGTGATAGTTGATTGGTACTGAATCAACATGGCTCATGGTGATGAGCCGCATCCCCCAGGGGTCCTTTCTCAGACCTGTACTCTTTAATGTATTTATAAATTATCTGGATTCTGGTGTCAGAAGCAGACTGGTTAAATCTGCCAACAACACCAAACTTTGGGAAGTGTGGTCACACTAGAGGATAGGCTGGCAATTCAGGCTGACTTTGACAGGCTTGTAAGGTGGGCAGATCAAAATCTGATGGAATTCAACATGGAGAAATGCAAGGTGCTCCACCTCAGCAATAAAAATCCACATCGTACTCATAGGCTCAGCAGTGCTACACTCGCTAGGACCATGACTGAAAGAGACTTGGGGGTCATGGTTGACCACATGGATGAACATGAGCCACCAATGCAATGCCACAGCCAGCAAAGCAAACAAAACTGTGGCCTGCATCTACCAATGCATCTCAAGTAAGAACCAGGAAGTCATCCTCCCTCTCTACTTTGCCTCGAGTCCAGAGGAGAGCCACATGCATGATTAGAGGACAAGAGAACAGGCCTTATAAGGAGAAGCTGAGAACTATGGGACTCTTCATCCTGGAAAAGTGTAGGCTCAGGGGTGACTTTGTGGCAGCCTATAAGTACATAAGAGGTGTGCATCAGGATCTGGGAGAATGTCTGTTCACCAGGGCACCCAAAGGGAAGACAAAGTCCAACAGTCACAAAGTCCTGGAAGAGTGTTTTAGGATGGACATAAGAAAAAATATCTTTACTGTCTGAGTCCCCAGGGCCTGGAATAGACTCCCCCTAGAGGTGGTGCAAGCACCTACTCTGAACACTTTCAAGAAACACTTAGATACCTATCTTGCTGGGATCATTTGACCCCAACTGACTTCCTGCCCCTTGGGCAGGGGGCTGGACCCAATGATCTTGTGAGGTCCCTTCCAGCCCTAATGTTTATGAAATCTATGAGACAAAAAACTGCACACATTTTGTTATCCAGGCAAGTGAGGTGAAGATGAGAGGGGCTAGAGGCGCATCCACTTTCTAAGTCCAGGGGCACATCTGCATGAGATGCTGACTGCTCAGTAGCTGAAAAATATTGCATAGTAGTGAGTCACAGGAGAACATAGAACTAATATGCTAACTGTGCAGTATTACTAGGCTACTGCACAGTAGTGTCACCTGAAAGACATTCGCCGGCACTACTGCACAGTAACTCCAGTTACTGAACATTAATTCGGTACTTGCTAATACAGTTACTAAATTAATGTAGAGTAATGACTGTGTAGTAGCATCTTGTGTAGACGTGCCCCAGTAGTGGTATGCGTGTCCGTCTCAAGTGCTATGCTAGTTGGTAAGGGTATGTATAGGCATTACATACAGATTAACCTAAACAGGCTTAGGTCAAGCTAAAAGCCTATTTGTACAGGCATGCAGAGGACTTAAATACTCAAAAAATTTTGTACCTGATCAAGTTAGTTCACCTGAGTAGGTGCATTAACTTAGATCTAGATCATAGTTTCATAGTTTCATAGTTGGTAAAGTCGGAAGGGGCCTGAGCAGATCATCAAGTCTGACCCCCTGCCATAGGCAGGAAAGAATGCTGGGGTCAAATGACCCCGGCTAGGTGATTATCTAGCCTCCTTTTGAAGACCCCAGGGTGGGAGCGAGCACCACTTCCCTTGGAAGCTGGTTCCAGATCCAAGCCACCCTGACTGTGAGGTAGTGCTTCCTGATGTCTAGCTTGAACCTACTCTCAGTCAACTTGTGGCCATTATTCCTAGTTACTCCTGGTAGTGCTCAGGGGAACAGGGACTCTCCCATTCCCCACTGGTCCCCCCGAGTAATTTTATAGATGGCCACCAGATCCCCTCTCAGCCTTCTCTTGTGGGGGCTGAACAGGTTCAGATTCCGTAGCCTCTCCTCGTAGGGCCTGCCCTGCTACCCCCGACCATGAGAGTAGTCCTCCTTTGGACACTGTCAATGCTATCCACAACCCTCCTGAAGTGTGGCACCCAGAACTCGATGCAGTACTCCAACTCTGGCCTGACCAATGTCGCAGAGAGGGGGAGGATCACCTCCTTGGACCTGCTCATGAGGCATCTGTGGATGCATAACAAGGTGCAGTTAGCCCTACTGACCACGTCCTCACATTGGTGGCCCATGTTCATCTTGGAATCAATAATGACTCCAAGATCCCTTTCTGCCTCTGTGGTGATGGGAAGGGAGTTCCCCAGCCTGTAGGTATGCTACTGGATCTTCCTCCCTAGGTGCAGTACCTTGCACTTGTCAGTATTGAAACCTATCCTATTCTCATCCGCCCACCCCTGTAACCTGTCTAGGTCCGATAGCAGCCTATTCCTCCCTTCTAGCATGCCCACTTCCCCCCACATCTTAGTGTTGTCCGCGAATTTGAACAAGGTGCTTTTCATCCCCTTGTCCAAGTTGCTGATGAAGATGTTGAACAGTGCGGGCCTAAGGACCAAGCCCTGGGGGACCCCACTGCTCGCATCTCTCCAGGTCAAAAATGACCCATCGACTACCACTGTCTGAGTGCAGCCTTCCAGCCAATTAGTGACCCATCTGACTGTGTAGGCATGAATGCCACAGTCACCTAATTTTTTAATGAGAATGGGGTGAGAGACAGTGTTGAAGGCTTTCCTGAAGTCCAGAAAGACTACGTCCACTGCAACACCTCTGTCTAAGGATTTTGTGACCTAGTTGTAGAAGGCAACTACGTTGGTCTGATAGGACCTGCCTCTAATGAACCCATGCTGGTTGTCCCTAAGCATAATCTCCCCAGCTGGTCCCTTGCAGATGTGCTCCTGGTTAATTTTCTCAAAGAGCTTCCCCAGGACCACGGTAAGACTAATGGGCCTATAGTTTCCTGGGTCCTCCTTCCTCCCTTTTTTGAAGATGGGAACCACTTTGGCCCTTTTCCAGTCCTCTGGCACCTGGCCAGAGCACCACAAGTGCTTGTAAAGCCATGCCAGGGGTCTTGCAATGACCTCTGCCAATTTCCTCAGCACCCTGGGGTGGAGATCATCTGGACCAGCTAATCTGAACATGTCCAGCCCCACCAGAAGTTCCCTAACTAGGTCCTCTCTGACCCTAGGCCTGGCAGTGCCTCTCCTGAGTCCATCCGGAATCCCAGTGAGGGAGATGTTCTGGTCCCTGCTCAGAAAAATGGAGGCAAAGAATTTGTTAAAGAGGTCAGCTTTATCATCTGGTGCAACCTGATCAATGAAGGGCCTAACCCAATCTCGTGGATGTCTGTATACGTTCTCAGTTCAGTCCTGAGCCCCATCCCCAGGACTGCATTATTTCTGTCCCCCTCACTACCTGGTCATCCCCCACTGGGAACCTGCTAGCCCTTTTCCCCTAATCCTGCCTTCCCTTCTCCCCACCCCAAGTAACTTACACCAGTTGCACACTGCTCCCAGCAGTGGTGAACTACTGCATGTACTGCTCCCAGAATAGGTTCAGGAGGCTTAAAGTAATGATAGTTCTTTTGGTTATTCATGGTATGTCAGCAAATAAATGAGCCTGTGCCCATGAGGATACTCAAAATTTACCAGTCCAGGTAACAAGCATCACCTGCATAGTTTGGCCCTTCCTACAGTCCAGGATATCTTGGTTGGATAAACTAGGATTGATTTCTGAATTTGTGTCAAATTCATGTGCAAATAGCCATTTCAGCTGCATTTTAATTGGACTTTCCAGGTTATTTGAGCATGAAACTCAAAGTGAAATGCAGGGGATGTACATCTACTTGTACTCAAGCAAATATTTACTCAGTCATGTGGAAAGTAAGACCTGTGTTTCTTTGGGCTTTATTAAAGGACTAACTTTGACTAGTTTGTTCCAGTTATAACGGTGAGTTTAGCTGCTTATGGTCTTTTAGTTGCTCTGCTGGAGATTGGGGCGGTGCGGGTTCTAACCTGTATAGCTGATAGCCTGGAGGTCGCAAGTTTGAGTCCACAGTAGCAGTGTTAATAGCACAGCCCTGTCAGATTCCAATGAATGTGTGAATTCTACTAAATGCCATGTCACAAGGGTACAAAGAGGAGGTGTTACTCTGCCCCCTACATTATACCCAAAGTGTTTTGTGCACAAATATTTTTGGTGCAGTTGTGTTCTCTATCTCCTTGGCCGAAATATTAAAGTCATTTGCTTGAGGCTCAAGTTTCCTTAGAGAGAAAGTTTAGGAGGCAAAGAGTCTTTTAAAGCTTGGGGTGGAGGAGGGTTGCTATCTTTATTCTTCTAGAAGGCATGAACAAGACATTATATTTGCAAATGACACTAATTCAAGAGGTGTTTCAAATACCTGTGAGGACAGAAAAATAAGAAAGGAGTTAGAGAGGTTAGCAATATGCAGTGAAAATAAGTTCAGATATGAGATTCAGACTTAAAAAAATGTAAGATAATACATCTTAAGAAATCTCATTTGAAAAATGGATTCTTTGGGAGGATGATCCTTGAGACACAGTGACACCAAGATGACCTATTGTGATATGGTGTTTGGTTATAAGCTTATGAAGTGGCATGCAAAATTAATTATAATTGTAATTAAACCATTTTAGATATAAAATCCTCGTTGACCAGTTTGGATCCACAGAGTATCTTGTGGCAAGGTTACTATCCTTTAAGTATGTTGCTTTATTTCAATTAAATTCACTGAATTTTCACAAAAGAGAAAGTTTTTAGTATTCTACATAATGAAAGAAGCAAAATGTATATCACTTGTTTGTTATGCTAGCATCTATGTATATTGCTCTGGTAAGACTTTTTTTTTAACTGCTTTGTTTGCTTGGTAATAACAGGCTTATTAAGGCCCACTTGAAGCTAAATATCTGAATTTATTGGTTTCTGAATTCTAACCTTGAACCAGCAGATTTCTTTAACCTTATTGTCTTAATATTGCAAAGTATACCTGACCTAGGCCGATCCCTGTGCAATCGATCTGTATAATATCCAAAAAATAATCTACTTGTATTGATTTATTATTTTAAATTATTTTAAAAAATCCTAAATAAGATAAAAATAGTCTTACCAACTGATTTAGTTTAGCCAGATCTGAGATTTACAGCTGCAATCAGATGAGATATTTCTGTGACAGTAGACCTAGTGAACAAGCCCCTTCAATATGACTCATTTGGGCTTGCAATGAGGAAGTTGAAATCAGGTCAGCAATAGAAAATGTCAAGCTGTTTCAAATACTAGGAGTCAATGAAAGGAATGCTCCAAATGAGGTCACTGAATTTTCTGACTCTGAAAACAATTTTATTTGTCTACATACACTGAAGTTTGAGGGTCACAGAGACTAAGAGTAGAGCAAAAATGAATATGGCAAAAGAGCACTTGAACTAGTAGCTGCTATGATCTGTGATTTTTTTTTTTAAACTATTCTTCCTGAAAGTGATACTTCAGGGAATGGCATCTCAACTCTGTACCAAGATGACTGGTTAGGTGTATGACAAAATTCTATATATTTCTTCTGTCACAGAAAATGCTTCTGAGAACATTCACCACACATACATGCATGCATAAGATGCCAAGAATCCATAACTACTGGGGAGGAAGGGATTCCTGAGGCACTGATTACTTTAGTTTGATCATTCACTGTGTAATGTTGTTTAATTCTGGAATATATCAGTTGACCCCAGTTGTCTTTTCCTGCCTAGTGCAGGGGGACTGGACTCAATGATCTACAAGCTCCCTTCCAGCCCCTTACACTCTATGAATCTATGAATATTAAAGAATCCAAGAGGAATGGAGAAGGAACACTGAAGGTGAATTAAGCACACTGAAAAACGTATTTTTATTCTTCATTGGTATAAAGAAAAATGTCAGTCACAGCTGTCATGAGTCATATTGGTTTTCATTACTTCTTTTTTTTCTTTAAATGGTGTGTGACTTCTGACACGTTGGTATTTTGTGCCTGTGCACATGGGCAGATGGCAGAGGCATTGAATACATGACCAAATAGGCAAAAAAACCCCAACTGGATTTTAAGCATTTAGTCTGAGCCACTTCAGTAGTGCATTTGAAACTTCAAGATTGGCAAAAGGGGTCTTTTAAGAATGATTAGCTGAAAGTCCCACAGCTACTCAGGGTACTCTTGCAGTTCTTGGCAGTATGATAGGTGTGGATGATACTAACAGAAGAAGATGTAGCAGATGCTATGAATATTTTAAACTTCGTGGGGTTCCATCAATTTTGGGAAGATAGGAAAAGATTCATTATGGAAATAGTATAGCCATAAACCTTTATGATCAGCCATGTTGAAGCCAGTAGGTACATGGCCCTGGAAAGTCTGGGGTTTGGAAGAGTGTGGCCAGCCCACTGGGGGCCAGCAGGGAGGTGACCATCAAAAATTAACGACTTGAAAGAGGGTATTGGGGTGAAGCTGGCCAGTGGAGTTGTGTATGTGCCTCCAGAAATCTCGCTGGCATTGGATTACCTCCTGAATGGTTTTCATCCATTTTGTTTTGCTTTTACACTGCTCCCAGTCCCAGTCATGGCTCTACGCTCTCATCTCTGTAACAATTCGCTGGTATACCTTCCTGTTGCAGTGCATGGAGCGGAGCTGCTTCTGGGTCACCATGTTGACTCATAGTGGTATGCTGTAGTTCTGTCTCTGGCCCAGTCAGGGTTAGAAAAAGCCACACACCCAGTCCTATACCCTCAGATCTAGACTCTCACCTACCCAGTGACAACCAGATCCAAGATGGCAAAGCCCAGACCTTCCTCCTCTGCTATCTACAGCCAGAAACAGAACTGCAGCATAAAGCTGTGGGGCGACATGGTGACCCAGAAGCAGCTCTGCTCCATGCACTGCAACAGGAAGGTATACCAGTGAATTGTTACAGAGATGAGAGCATGGAGCTGTGACTGGGACTGGGAGCAGTGTAAGAGCAAAACAAAATGGATGAAAACCATTCAGGAAGTAATCCAATGCCAATGAGATCGCTGGAGGCAAAAGGCACCTACCCTTCCATGAAGAGCTGTCCTCCTTCAAAGTTCCATCAGGCAAGAATCTTGGTAGACATCTTGGCAGCAGTCCCACAGGTGTTGACCATGAGCAAGGAGCACAGATCCACACAGGAGACTACATTTTGGTATGTGTCACTCCTACAATGCACTGCACAAAGCTGACTGTGGGCTTTCACCACACTGATCGCACAAGAGTGAATTTACCTTGCATATAACGAATTTTGGTATAAAAAGTGTCATTGCACACGAACGAATTTGCACATATAGAACCCACATAAAGTGAGAGAAACCTCTATTCTAATCAAAGATCCCTGATTTGCTGTATTTAATTTTTTTTGTTTCACTGAAGCTTTCAGAGCTGGATCAGCCAGATTATTTTCGGTGGATATGAAAAGTGTTACTTAGTTGGGGGTGCAAACCTTTAGCAGCAGGATACTTTCTTATTTCCTTTCTTTTACACTACTGTGTCTCACAGTTTATCTAAACATTCTAACAGCAATCCATTCAATACTTCATGATTTTGCCTCTGCAGATTGCCGTATCTGGTTCCAGACAGATTTCAGCACTAGGATATTGCAAATATTGGGTTACCATATTTGTAGTATCAAAAAAGAGGACATCTGTTGTGGGGAAAAGGAGGAGATGGGGAAGGAATGAATATATGAGTGGGGAGGTGGGCAGTGATATGCCCGTACCCTGCCACTGCCCCTCACTTCTAAGCCACAGACCCCCCAGCCCTGCTGCTGCCTCTCAGTCCTGACCCATTGAACCCCATGCCGCAGCCCTGCCAGCGCTCCTCACTCCCAACCTGCAGCCCCCCAGCCCTACTGCCCACACAGTGCTCACTCACTCATACATGCCCATTCTCTCTCTCCCTCTCACACCTGCCAGCAGCTGTTGGGGCCTGTGTGCAAAGCATGTGATCCCCTGATAGCCAATCACCTTCTCCTGCTGCCCCTAACCCCAAGCAGCCAAGCTGTAAGTGCTGGGGGAAAGCAGAGGCAGAGTGAAAATTAGGACATTTCCTTGCATTTTAAAAACCTGCCCGAATAGAGGGCAGGAGACCAAAAAAGAGTAAATGTCTGAGAAAACCTGGACATATGGTAACTCTACAAATGCTGGCTTCTGTTATGTGCAACCAGTCTGATACTGTAGCCTGGCTGCCTGCTCTGAGTCGCATACACATAGAGGCCCACACATATCACAACTGCTTCTGTTCTCTGATAGCCACATATGTCATGAATGTCAGTTCTGTGCTTACAAGGGCAGCACTTAAGTTGCCAGAGAACATCTGGAGATGTGTCTCTTGTGGCAGAGTGACCTTGAATTTGTTTGTGCCTGTATTGGTACAAATGTGTACTATCTCCATTGCAGTTCATTAGAATTATGTTATAAAACTGGTGCAAAGATCAGTCCTCAAGTATGATGGCTGCTATGTCTCTTTTATATATTTTTTCCTGTTAAAACTTTTTTGGTACCTGAAATCAACAGCCCAAATTAAAAAAAAAAAAAGCTACTGTCAAAGTTAATATATTTGAGGAGGAATACTTCCCTCCAAAAAGGATGCTAATTTTTTCCCTAGACTAAAGCTGAAGAGTTGTTGCTGGGTGCATCTACATGTGCAATTTTGGCACATGAGTAAACTGTAGAGCTTATTGGTCTGCCGTTAATTGATCCTGGGTACACTGTTTGAACGTGCAGTTAGGAGCAATTAACTTCAGAGCAATAAGCTTCACAGTTTATTCAGGCACAGCACATGGAGCCCAGAAGAAGCAGCCTTAGCTGGCAGGGAGCTGAAGGGTCAGCCTGCCAGCCCAGGACTGCTCCCCCCAGCTCAATGTGTTGTAGAGGGGCTGGCTGGGGCACAAGGGAACAGCAGTACAAGGCTAACTGGCAGGCAGCTCCCCACACTGAAGCATTTTAATGCCCCTGCCAGCTGGGCAGCGTCTGCATGTGCACTTACACGTACAATTACCATCCTGCTGTGGAGTAAATTTGGAGTAGATTTGGTTTACTCACACCTAATAGGGATGCACATGTAGACACTGAAATGTTTACTGTGCCACTAATTAGTCAACTGAACAGGAAACATCTCGTGTAGATGCACCCACTTATTGCTTATGAGCTTCAGATAAGAAGAGAACCAGAATGTATTCCTAATAGATTCCCTAGGAAATCTGAGGGTATGTGGAGCAGAAGGATCATGGACAGATGGTTACTATGTACCTGCCAATCATCTCAGTTAGGTGAGTGGGCCATTTACCAACATGAATTTTACGTCACTGGATCAAATTCATCTGTAAAGGTTACCTTGTTAGCAGGTTTAGCAAAGAGATACCATGCTGTTAATTGAAAACAGACTGTTATTGACCAAATAATCTTTAGTTTTTACTCTTCACATTGAAGAGTGTAAGGCAGAGTTTTGAAACAAATATTACTACTTCTACACTGCAATATAGTAAGGATTTTTGCCTAATCCAAAAATAATGTTAGAATTTTCCTAATTGAAGAACTCTCATATTATATTTTTAATTAATCTAACTTGATCCAGAGTTTAAGAATAACATTAATGCTTCTTTTTAGATCAGTGTAATATGAAAAAGAAAATACAAAGGTTCACTGAAAGGAAACTGTTAGACTGTTGCAGCCTGAGAATGGCACCAGCTAACACCTGTTTCCTCTGGGTCTTGCTGCTTCTGCAAATTCCAGGTGTTTTTCCTTCTAAACTGTTGCACTGAGTGAGGAATAATAGAAGCACTTGTCTTTCAGGGAGTCTAAGACCAGGCACAGTGGTGACTAATCTTAGGCCACTTTGATTTCCTTGGCCTGATTAGATAATTTAGGGCCTCATTTGCCACCTGCTGAAGTCAAAGGGAAATTTAAGTTTGGTTCCAACCTCACCTTTCTCACCATTGTAACTCTTGGCTTTTGAACAGCATTTAAATAAACACACATCCAGACCAGCTAGACCCAGTGAAGTTAAAATGTGAATATGGATTTAAAACAGCTCTGGATTTGGCTCTTCTGTTGTTGTTGTTACCTTCATTGCTCATCTTAAATTCTCTGTTGGCTTTAATTAAGTCTTTGCTAGCTTTAAAAGGAAGGAACCAGATTTGTCTGTCAGGCCTCTGGCAGATGTTACAGTTAAGACATGATTAACCTGTTAACCATGTCTTAAGTAGTAACCTGGCCACACATTCTTGCAGTTAATAGCATGATAAAACAGGGAATATGTCACAGCGTTATTGCACAAAATATGTCTAATAATCTTGTGGACAGTTCCCATCATGCCTTAAATTGAATGTATGGCCAGTGCTAATCAGGTGATCAGTGTCCCAGTCTCAGGAGCACACCATAACTTTGAAGAGCTTCAGTGCACTCCTGTGGTAGGAAAGCCCAATCAACTCCCAACTGTGGAAGTTCATTAGAGCCCTCCACTCAGGTGCACTCCCATGGCTGGGAGTACTCATCAACTGATTGGCACTCCCAGCCACAAGAGCACACCATAGTGAAAGGCTCCAGTGCTCTTCTAAGGATGATCAGCCAATTGGTGCTCTGAGTCACAGGCACACCGGACACTTCCTGATGCAGGGGAGCCCAAAATCATATTCTGGGATCCCTCTGCACTGACAATAGGGCACAATTGGGATCTGATCTGTGATTGCATGATTGTGCCTCCTGTGATGCATATGTGGCATTGCAGGAGGCATAATTGTTGGGGTTGCAGATCAGACCCCATCACACTTTAACTGAATGTCTGTCAGTGGCCTATGATTACTATCTCACCCAACACTTTTGAAGCAATTTGCATCATCACATACACAAATAGAAACATAGGTCAATTGAATATGTTATTATCTGAGCAAAGCATAGTCCATATAGAGTTAACATTATTGCTAGGCTACTTTCAGATTATTTCCAAAGGATTGGAAAAGGCAGTCTAGAAAAGAGTGCATGAAATGTGGTGGTTATCTTATTGAATATAAAACATTTTACTACATGAAGTTTTTTTAGTTAACATTATAGGTATTAAATAGTAATAATCATTTCCAATGAAGCTAAGCAACCTTCTAGTGAAAGAAGGTTAGAAAGAACAACATTCCAGTGAAACCTATTGGATTTGGACATGACAATGCAGGTGTTATGTAGGAGAAAAGGAAATTTATATTAATACAATAACACACTATCACCAAGAACGTCAAGGCTTAAACTGATTTCTTCAGTGGACCACATCTCAGATGCTTTTTACTGGAGAATTTTAACACAGTTTTCCAATAGTTATTTTTTAAAGTGCTGATCTTAATTAAATTATTCACACAATTCTATTAAAATGAACTAATGATATGCAGAGATAAATAGTCTGATATGTGGCAATCTTATTCCAGAATAAAGAATGACTATAAGCAGCAATAGATGCTTAAGGTCAGGTTATAACTAGTCTGTGAGAAGACAGCAGAGATTAGGAGATCTTTGGAGGAAGCCCTTTCCTACAGCCATAATCTCAATCCTTAAATTTCCAAGTACAAAGTATGTCCAGATTAAAAGCCCAGGTAATATTAGCTTCTCCCATACAGCCACATTTCACAGAGCAGCATAGAAGAAAAGGGGCATAGCCAGAGTCTAGAAGGAATTTTGGAGAATTTCTGATAGGTTTCCACTTCTTGTAGCGAAAGCCATTGTTTAAAACAATAGCCTGTTAACTGTATCACAATATTTAATCTTCCAGATGATACCTTGTCAAGCAGCAATAGGCAAATACCTCAGATTTCCTTCTTCTGGGAGTCATTTCTTCATGCTGAAGAGGCCTCAGATACAGAAGCCCCAAAAGACATCTTTTCAGATGCTTCTCTTTGGGCCCTTCCTAGATGATTTTCAGTCTAACTTGGTGTTTTAATTTAGACAGATGTACTTAGCTGTGTTAGTCTGATGCCAGGTAAAAAGCAGGGTAGATTTGCATTTTATAGATTAACCAAAGTGTCTGTGTGTATATATCTATATCTATATCTATATCTATATATGAGCTGAAGTGCATTGGGTCAGATGCTGTGAAAGAACACGCACAAAGTAATGTTTAAAAGGAGAGAGAAGTTAGAGGGCTAAAGACAAGGAAAGGAGGGGGCAATGCTGGGATAGGCAAACAAACAAGTAGGAAATCCACAGGAACAACGTAATCCCAAAGCATTTAGTTTAGATTTCAATCTAATAGTATTACATTCCAGCTACTACCTTGGACAGACCTCCACCCAAAGGCTTGGGAGAGGCATTCAAAAAGCCTGAGCCTGAATTGATTCAACCTTTGCAGGTTAATCTAACCTGGCTAAGCTGAGCTAGGTTTGTAACTGCACAGAGATCCCCTCTGGACTGATAAAATGTAGGCACATGCCTGCCGTGGCTCAGGCTAGAAGCTTGGGGGTGCTAGAGTAGCCCTCCCTTCCCTTCCACAATGCTGAGCTGAGATGGGAAGTGGCCAGGCCCTGGCAGGGCACTCTGATTAGGGAGGGGTCCCCCTCCCCTCGCTGCTCCTTACCAGCCAGCAGGGACACAGCATTTAGCACCCCATTCAAAAAAACAAAAGCCTCTCTCATTAGTTCAACCTCTTCTTAAACAGCTTTTTCCAAGGAAGGAACAGAGGGACATTACCAGCTCCTCTGTTGATTAGTTCCAAAAAGTCCTAAGTCGACATTGTCTTGTCTGCCTTGCACAGATATCTCCCGACATTAGCTAGCATACCACATGCTGGTTGGGTGGGGGGTGGTGGGGACTTATGGTCTGTGCTGGGGGAGAGGGGAGGGGGGAATCCCTGCTTAAGCAGGGAGTGGTGAGGGGAGGTTGGGCAGGGGGAAGCCAGGCAGATGCCACTATGGCTAAATTCTCTGCCTGAGCTCCAGCCAGAGAGCAGAGGGGTGGGTCCAGCCCTGCTCTGGAGCAGAGTCCAGCCCAGGGCTGCAAACCATTTAGGATGCTGAGGGACTCTGGTTTAAGTTAAACCAGGAAGGGATCTGGGACAGACATTGCATAAACTGGTTTAACCCAAATCAGTTAAATCTGATACTACATTCAACCAGGTTTATCTCAAACCAGTTTCAGACATTTTCAGACTGGTTTATATGAACGGAACATCTGTTCTGTTACAGGTTTCAACCAGTTTCTGATCACTTAAACTGGTTTATGGCTAACATCTGTCCCTAGCCAAAGAAAGCATGACCAGAACTCCCCCAGCTCCCAGGTATCAGGATCTGTGCCCAAAGGCAGATCTAGGATTTGGAAAAGGCAGGAACAGAAACTACAACTAGCACTACTGAGGTGTCTGCAAACCCTCAGCTCCCATTGCTACCCCACCTTGATCTGTACCACACCCACTTCCAACTTGAGGTGCTCCTTCAGTAAGATGACCATATGTTCTGGTTTAGCTGGGATAGTCCAGGATTTCAGAGACCAATCCTGGTGGTTTGTTAAGAATTATAATGGACATCCTGGAAATTCAGGGGTGTGGGATGTAGTCTATTTGGGAGTTGGATTGACACAGAGCACCTTGCAGGCAAGCAGGCAGGCAGGCACTGCTGCCTTCCTGGCATGCTACCCCACCCCCATTGACTTGTGAGAGCACGGATGTGCTGGATGAATGTCCCGGATCTCTCAGATTGCCTTATGGTCAGCCTATCCATGAAGCACTACCTGGTACTCAGGCTGGATGGAGACCACTTTCCTGTGGCCCTGGATGCCTAGGTTTCTTGTGGAGACTGGGCAGCAGTGAGCTCAGACCATGGGAAGGATGAGGGTGAGATGCTACTGGAGCCCGCAGCCTGATGGGGGACTCATAGGGGACCAACTCAGAAGCAGGATCTGGAAGGGGGGATGTGCCTATTGTTGTGACTGTCCCTGGCTGATGCAGGACTAGAGCTGGGGACATTTGATCCTGATGCAGCTGCACTCCAAAAATCTGCTTGATGAGCTGGACAAAAAGCCCATGGAACTTGCTGTGTTTGGACAGCTCTAGGAGCTGCAGGGCCCAATCCTGCTTAGAGCAGCATCGCACCATTCCAATCCTTCCACAGCAGTGCCAAGCGGCACTGTTCTGGTAGGATCAGGACTCTAATTCCTGGAGTCAATTGGCTGTTGACTTTGGACAAAGCTCATCAAGTGGGGTGATGGAGTACAGCTCTAGTGGAAGTGGGTGTCCAGGAGGAGGTGTAGGAATGGGAAAGCACTCCTCACGAGCACAATTGCTGTCCCTGGCCAAACATAGCACTCCTCACAGTCACTCCCTGCAGTCCCAGGGAGTTGGAGTTGACCAGAAGCAGCCCTAGGGCTTCCCGTACTCCCAGGTCAACTAAGCAGAGCAGCAATAGAGGGTTGGTGTTCCTTTCCTGTGCTTTCTCCCAGCCTGGCCATCCTCCAGGGGCTCTAGTCATGCCTTGTCTCCATACTTACCATGGTCTAAGCTGACAGCTTCCCAGACTTTGCAGGCAACCCAGACATCTGTGTCTTTAGGAAAGTAGAGCCCCCAACATATCTTCTGGAAATCTCACTGTGCTACACAGGAGAAGTGAACTACCACCACCTCTTCAATCTTCCCCTGTCCATGCCTTAGATTCATCTTGATTCATCCATGAAGAATGATGGATTTTAGCATGCTAGAGATTGGAGTATATATAAATAGGTCCTGACATCAGGAATTTTATAGATTAGTTTTGCATAAACAAGATAATACTGTTCATTATCTTGCATGAAATGTGGATAACTTGTATTTCTTACATATATATGTCTTGCATTTACTTATATTTCCACAAGCTATCAGAAGATGGATTGTTTATTAGTTTATATAAAACACTTGTTGATAATTTTCAATACATTGCACAATTCTATATTGCTTTGGAGATTAAAAATGCACTGTATAATCAACTGAGCTATTAAGCACAATTCTTGCTTATAAGAATAGGACAAGAAGACAACCTGGCAACTGAGGTGAGTTCTCTGAGTTCATAGGCAACCCTTTATCCCCAAATTTCTAAAAATTACCACTTTAAACACTCATTTTAAACACAACTTCAAGACACGAAGCCAGAAACACCCTACTACCTGCCTGTAAAAGAAGAGGAAATGAGGATACTACCAATGTTCTGCCACTTTGTAGACAGAGAAGTATTTGGTTAATACAGGGGTTGTCAACTGGGGGTATGTATACCCCTGGGAGTACTTGGACCAGTCCTATGGGGGATGCACAGGTGGGTGGGGTTAGAGTGCTACCACCTCCCAGGAGCAGGGCCAGGGTGGGGCAAGGGCAGTGGTGCCCCTCTGTGGAGTGGGAAAGCTTGCATGTGGTGGCAGCTGCCACCACACACCAGCCTGGTGAGCTTCCTTGCTCCACCCTGGCCCTGCTCCTGGGAGGTGGTGGCACTCCATCCCTGCCTCCCAACGCACCATCCCTGCCTCCCCACGCACCATCCCTGACTCTCTGCTCTGTGTCCAGCCATGTGCTACCCCTCTTTCTCCCCGCGTTCAGCTGTGCGTTACCCCTCTCCTCCCCCCTGCTTGGCATCCAGCCACTGGGGGTACTTAGACTAAAAAATGTTGAAAATCCCTGTGTTAATGTATGCTCAGAGGATCCTTAGGAGAGTGACATACACTCCAAGGGAAAGCACACCCTATGTTTCTCACTGATCTCCCTTAGAGGAGAACTCTTTCTAGACCTCAAATATGTTGATGTGCATGAACAGGTCTTTGAACAGAAGACCTTTTTCCCTAGGAACTTCTGAGTTTTCTGACTGAAGTACCAGTGGCCTAGGTGCTTTTAGGTCAGTTGGAAATAATATGGCCAATGTCCAATGCTTTAGAGGAAAGTAGGAAAAAAAATCCAAAAGCTGGTAATATTCATGAAGGGAAAGTTTTTCTTTTTGGCCACTGGAGGCAGCCATCAAAATCTGTAAGCCATTAGATTGTTAGGCATCTATCACACTGCAAGAAAGCTACTTCTATAAAAGCAGTGGGCAAAATACATCCTGTGGACTGAATCTGGCCCACCAAAGGATTTTATCAGGTCTAGTGGGGTTTCCTAAGCCCCACCCATCCCAGGTGTGGGGGCCAGCTTGGGCCATGGCACATGCAGCCAGTTCCTCCCTCCCCTGGGGTGCACAGAGGGGCTGAGTTATGGCATGGTGGCCAGACTCACTTCCTGGCAGCCCTGCCTGTGGCAGTTTCCACATTCCCCACTGCCACTGGACCTGGCCCTGGTATTTCCATGAGACAGGTGTGGGACTCCCATGGGCAGGGTGAGCTCATTTGGGTGCATGGGATATGGCCATGGGTAGACAGAGAGTAGAGTCTGGGATGGTAGATGGGTAGGATTGGGGCTGGGATCATGGCAATATGTACCATACAGGGAGTGGATCACAACTCTGTCCCAGGCCCCAGCCCCACACTGTTATTCCCCACAATCCCAACCCTGACCTTGGTCTTGGTTGCCTGTCCCACCCCTGGCCACCATTCCCCACCCACCTGCAGCCCCATCCAATGTGTCTGGCTGAGCACACCCTGCCTGTGGGTGTCCCAGGCAGGCGTCATAGAGACCCCATCCACCTGCTCCAACCAGCACCTCCAGACCACTGAAGGAGTTTTGATCAATTGTTGCAGGCTGCAATGGGTGGAGTTGCTGACCTGGGCTTGTGAGGCAGAGTAGAGGGATGCTGACAGCTGACCTAGCTCACAACATCTCACCAACCCTCCCTAAGTGTCCCTCCGGCCCAAATAGTTGCCCCTTCCTGCTCAATACTCTCATGTGGGCATAGCAAAATATTTGATTCCACATATGGCACACACTGAACCAAGAACTTCCAGTTCTGTTATACTACTCTTCCCATAAATTTATTAATTTTACTTTTAAAGTGGTCTGGTTCTCCACCTCCCCCCCACCCCTCATTAATTTGCTTTGAAGATAACTCCAGAATTGCATTCTTCTGATAGACATCTTCTAATTCCCAATCTACACTTATTCATAGCCAATTTATAGCAATTTGATCTTGTAATGGTATTGTTTTTAGCCAACAAAGCTCTTCTCCATCCCCACAAATACATTTGTAAAATATCCTCTCTCAATCTCCATATTGTTAAGCTAAACAAATCAAGCTCTTTTTTTTTTCTTCATAAGATCAGGTCTTTCTATTTTTCAGTTTAATTTTTTGATTTGTCCATGTTCTGATATATCAATTTTAAAGTTGCCCATGTACAGTCAAGTCTTAGGATGTGTAATAAGTAGGTAATTCTAGAATATTGCTGCTAGGAAAATATTTAAATAATTGGGGAGGGGGTTGTTTTTTGTTTTTTGGGGGGGTTTTTTCAGAATATTGAGTTGTCAAAACTAAAATTTTCTCCAGGAACATATGTATCTGTTTCACCAAAGAGAAATTCTGGCCAAGAAATATGCTCCCCTAACTCAGAATAGCCTGTAGTCCAATGATCAGGGCCCTCAACTGCCACATGGGTTGCAGCTATAAAGCTGACAGCCATCGTCTAAATCAGGCAATGTGTTTTGAGCATGGGTCTCTCACATTCCAAGTGACTGCTCTAACCACTGGACATTTGGCTATTTTGGATATTGGTCATTGGTTATTTGGAATGAATGAATGAAGGTGGCTATTTCTCAAAACAAAGTCAGTGGTATGGAAGGAAAAAGATTTTCAATATTTGGGGTGTAGGTAAGAGTGGGTAAGAGAACCACAACTAGAGGGAACCTAGGAAGAGTCTAAAATTATTAAGATACACACTGAAACAGCCAGAATATAGTGTAAATGACACCAGCTTTAGTCCTCCTTCAGACTTTCTCAGACTCGTTCCTGAATTTTGCCAGTTAATGTTTAAGTCATTGATTTAATAGAACACTGGATCAGAATTCTTTTTATCCAAGTTTCCTTGTTACTGTTGCAGGCCTTCCCTAAAAAAAATGGGGAACAAGTTTGTTATGCATTGACAGAGGCTTCAGGAACAGCTTTAAGACTGGATATGACTTTTCTTTTCTTAAATAAGTTGGTTTCAAGTTTAGTATGTGGTTTAAAATTAGTTTGTGCTCTGTCTAGAAGCAGTAGAAAATATGGATGGTTTTGAGTCTTCTCTAATTAGTATTGTTTGTCACTGTGGGTTATTTTTAGACTAAATCTATTATTCAAAAAACAAACCCAGATGTCAGTTTATGACAAAGTAGAACAGACATCCTTCTCCAGTCATTAAATGTGGACATGCAGATAACTATAGAAATAATAATAGACATCTACTGAATAATATTCCTTTTTTCTTAAATTTTGATGATATTTCTACACCCTGAAAATAACATACTGGTTATAACCACTAAGTTTCTCATCTATGTAATAGTGGTCTGAAAATGCATATTATTGTGTACCTATTTTCTATATGCTAAATGTGATAAAATGATTTAAATATTAGGCCTTGTTGCCCAGGATAGATAAATGAGCTTTCATTTAATTGTGTTTTTTTATGATATGATGTGGCAATATTAAAAAGGATGGTAGAAAAAATTCAGATCTTGTATCTATCTAGTACAACAGCCAAGGGAATATCACAAGATTAAAACATTGAGGTAAGACTAAAAATGGTTTTTAATTCATATCACTTTCATTTGTTATCTCAACCTTTATCTTTAGACTGTAGTATAATTTCTCCTGTTTTCCATTTATGTTACAAACTTTAGGAATCAGAAGAATTATAATTTTCCCCAATGAACTGTAGACTCTATTGTACTAAGTATTTTTTAACTCTTAAATATTCTGTATTTTGATTGGCTTGCCATTCCACCTTTGCCTGAAAGGTTATTGAGGCTGTCAACAAGAGAAGGACTGGAATTACCAGCCAATCAAATTACAGAATACTTAAAAGGTCAAAGTAGTACAGCACACTAACATAATTCACAGAATATATGAGGCATTAAAATCCTAATACCTCATTCTCGTAACAAAGGTTGTAATGAGAACAAGAAATGGCACAACATGAATTCAGTTACGTGACAATGATTATAACAAGAACTTGTAATGCTATAAACTTAACCCATTTTTGCTGCTAAACTAAAACTATACCCTTACGTTCATTTCTGATGAACTACAGTGACAATGGCTTGAAAGCAAAATATTAACTAAGATTCTAAACAATTATTCATCTTCATACTATGCATTGTATTAATTGTTAATTATTCAATACTTGTCATTCACATTATACCAAAATCAAGTACAAAATTATTTACTGGAGGCTCTTTTGTGGTATGCTTATTTGCAAGCTAAAGAATTCTTGTTTATTGTTCTGTGGTAAAATGTGACATCTGTATCCATTTTGTTAGACAACACTATTTGACTTTATTACTAACAACTGGCTTCCCTGTACAACAGAAATGCAGAAATATCACTCAGACGTATAGATACAGTAGATTTTTTTTCTTCTTTTTTTGTAGGTTGAATGCCGTATGCTGCAAGGTTCCATAGAAATGAGACTTACTTTTATAGAAGTCTTTAGTTCTTGTCATTGCAGTTATTAGTCCATGTAAAAATCTTAACAATCCTTTTTTTCCGGCTGAACATTGAGCTTTAGATCATAAGCCTTGTCAATGTAAATAAGGATAACACTGACAAGTAATTCAACCTTTAACATTCTAGTTTTTGGGGAGGGGGAAATTAGCTTTAAATAAGATGTTTTTATTTTAAATTCCCTTTCCTCACTGAAACATGAAGTATAAATCCATTTAGTTCCACCTATAGTTAGAAAATAAAGACAGATTTAACTTGGAAACCTTTGGTTCAGTTCTTCCTAAACTAAATTTAAAATGTTGCCTCATCTTACTCAAATTAGAAGTGGAAAGGGGGGGGGGAACCCCTTCATACATTCCCTTATTGAGAATCTCTTATATATAAAAAGAAGAGTCTGCATATAAAAGGCAATCCAGAGACATCTTTGAAGGTTCTCTTTCAAAGCATCTCTACTTCCCTGAGTGTCTGGGGATTTCTGTTATTAATTGAAGTTAATTTTCTAGGATATCAGTTTGCCGTGCACGTGGGAAAGATTGATAGCCTCTTCGATTCTCAAGAGTGTTGAAAATGACACTGTTCCATCACTGGGTGCCTTCACTTTTATCATCACAAATCAAATTATAAACATCGGGGCAACCTTGCTGGAATCTGGCTTCGGGAGATTTCCATAAGATTAATTAGGCGGCCAAAGCAAAGATGGTAAAATATAAGGGGGGAGAGGGAGGATGTGGGGAGGGAGGAGGGAGAGAAGAACCATTCATTCCTTGTAGAATGGGAAGTCAATTCAACAATGGGTAATTAGCGTGGGCCACGGATTCTCAAAGGCACTGAGGACACTGGACTCTTTCTCTCACTCTGATGTTTAGTGCTGTATTGTGGACCCCTCATTTAATTAGTGCACTTTGATACCCACAGGAGCTTGAAGCTCCAGGGCATGCTAAACACAGACTGACACCAGCAAGCTTCTGCCTCCTTCCACTCTAATTAGAGACACAATGAGCTGCAAAGACAATGTTTTACTCCAAGATTTCTTCTGCAGATACCTCTGGCAGGAAACAATCGTTTATTTTGTGTCTATATTGGTATTCAGATTAAATTGTTAGCATGCAAAAGATGAGCTAAGGGCACATATCTATTAAAAATGCTTAACAGAGTTCAGAAATGATGGAAGCAATTTGTGTAAAAATGTATTTTCCCTTTTGGAATCTTTTTTTTTATTCTCTTATCTAATTAGAAGTAAATGGTTTGACTAAGAAAGTCAAAATATGTTGGACTCTAAAGCATCCATTATAAAAAGTGTTGCTTCTACTTGCATTCATAATTTCTGTTTCTCAAACCAATTTTTTTAACTTAACCTGTTTGCAACAGTGAAAGAAGAACAAGAAATAAACCAACAAGTACTTTTATTCAAATTGTCTATTGCAGTGAACAACTACTTACCAATACAGGCCATTTGTGCGGGAGGATTCTTAATGTGACTACAATTCTTTAAAGAGGAAAACGTTTATGGTAGCAAGTTTTTTTTTTTAAATATATATTTATAATGTTACTTTTGATGGACAGTTCTATGCTGATTGGAAGAATATAAATATCCCAAGGGAAACTGCATATTGAAAACTAATCTCAGCATACACAAAATACTTGTACATACTGCTTAACCATATCTTGAAGATCCATTGCTCTAAAAATTATGTTTGTATACCATTATTTTCTATTTTTTTCCAGATAATTAGTAGGGAACTAACTAAAATGTATCACTATGTTTACCCAAGAAATAAAGGAGAATGTCACAAACTAAAACATGATAATGCTGAAAATGTACTGTGTCCGGAGTAAGTGTAAGAAAAATAGACAAAAAGTGTGTGTGTGTGGGGGGGGAGAAGCTTTAGTCCCATTGTTACACCTATGGCAAGATTCTTGAGTTTAGCTGAACTGTATCTGGTGTAGAGAGAGACCAAGAAAGGGCTTCTGCCCTACTCTGCTCCCTGTTGAAAACGTAGGGTGTATATACGTGTACTAAATTTCTGGCAGTTAAGACTCAACTTTTTAAAGTCAAGTTAACTGTCAGAGCCTCCACACATGTATGGAGCAGAGTCAACTTAAATGTGGAACAAAATATACACCTCCAAGGTGTATTATCTTGAGTTGAATTAGTCAAGTTGACTTGTTGTTTTTTTGGTTGTAGCCATGTTGGCCTAAGGACATAGGCAGGTAAGGTTCTTTGGGTAGATGTGATATCTTTTATTAGACCAACTGAGTAGTTGGAAAAAGTTCTTTGCAAGTTTTTGGCTGCAATCTCCCTTCTTCAGGCATAGGGAGTTTCTGCTGTTCTGAGACTCCAAGGAACAAGAGGCTAAAAGTGTGACAGAATATCAGTGAAAATGTAAATAGGTAGAAATGGTGGGGGAGGTAAAGAAGGAAAGGGAGGAGAAAACGAGGGGGAAAAAAGCCAAATGTAAGTAAGGGAGACTCTACTGTAGTAGTTTTCCAAGGTAGAAAATAGGCTGCCTGTGAAAAAGTAAATAGCTGAAAATTAGGAAGACAAAGGGTAGAAAAGGAGTGGAAAGGAGGAAGGGGGCAGAAAGAAAAGTATAAAAGGTCAGATCTGGAATGTACCTGGTGAATCAGATGTCAGGCAGGTTGCATTGTGTAATAAATCCAACGTCTATACTGAGTCCATGATTTTTTGTATCCAGTAGATTTACGGAGTGAAGTTCATAGGCTTATCTACAAAAGGTGTTTTGGAAATTCCCTTTGAGGATTAGAATCGAGAGATCAGAGAGGGAGTGACTGTTTTGTGAGAAGTGAGTGTGCTTGTCTTTGATAGATTTTTGGTGTGCGTTCATTCTGGTGCGTATTTCTGGCATGGACTGGATCCTTGAAATGTACACAGAACCTACACCTAAATGGAAAATCTTCACACAATTGTAACCCATACCAGAAGAAGAACCAATTCTTGAAGAGATCTTTCCGGAACCACTCATCCAAGCCTTTAAATAAGCACTGAACCTCGCAAACCTCACCACCAGAAGCAAACTCCCTATAAGCCACACCTAATGGATCCAAAGCATGTGAAGATAAGAGGTACAAAACCTGTCGCCCCGTCTCCATCACTTCTACAATAACTACACCCTACAACAGAACCATCGCCATTCCTGAATCTTACACCTGCACCTCCAGAAATGTTATATATCTCATCCAGTGCACCAAATGCCCTGATGGAAAATATGTAGGAGAAACCAAACAACAATTGTTCACCAGAATGAATGCACACAGAACAGAAGAGACTCCCTATGCCTGAAGAAGGGTGATTGCACCCAAAAGCTTGCAAAGAACTTTTTTCCAATGATTCAGTTGGTCTATTAAAAGATATTACATCTATGCAAAGAACCCTGCCTGCCTTAAGTTGACTTAGCTTTCCAGGAGCTGTACATATATACACTCTGTGGCTAAAATTAAGTTGACTTCATTAAATGGAATTAGTTAAGTTACCTTATTTTAAGTTGATTTAGTACATGTGTACTCACCATTATTAGTGGACAAGTGAGGCTAGCTTAGCAGCTTAGCACCTGAGTCTAGATCAAACTATGTCATCCTGTTTCAGTCTGATCCCAGCTATAACAGATCCCAAGTGGATCCCAGCTGGGGATAGTAGAGTTGCACTGGTAGTCCTACCAGACTCCTCAAATTCCTCCTACACCTAGTGCAGAAGGCAGGAGTGGAAGCCAAACTAACTTGTGAACATTTGGATATTCAAATTAAGATAAAGTTAATGAGAAGTAGAGATGAGGGTCAAGCCCTTCATTGATAAATCTATGGGTGACTAAATTTTATCGGAGCTCCTGCTCATAACTTGAAATCAAAGTGGAGGTAAAGAGCGGACTTTTTCTGCCACACTCCTGATTCCCATCCCGAGCTTAGAGAAAGGATAGTTCATAGGTTGTGTGTTAATAAAATCATGAGAGAGCCTTCCAATTCATTGTATGATAGATAAAGTTTCTATGTAAATTTTCTAATCTGCCAATGGTGTAGAATACATACCTCTTGTATAACAGAAAACAAAATAATAGCAACAACAAAAGAACACTCCTGTTTTGGAAGGAACAATCACCCTTGGATTTTTGCTGATCAGAGTACACATTATCAATTCTTTTACAGTGTTCATATACATCATATGGCAGGCCTCTTATCTGGATATTTATATCATACTCATCATTCTGGTAAATGCTACCAAATGGCAATTGATTAAATGTGGGAATATAAAATGCAAAAACTCAATTTTTTGGAATAAAGAAAATGTCAAATTCTCTTTTGGATCATCTTAAGTTTATTAACTACCACCTCTGGTCTTCCTGGTCCAGCAGGCTTTGGTCTAGCAAGGACCCAGGAAGTCAGGCATTGAGTCCAAGTAAGGACATAAGGATTTGGCCCTCACTAACTAAGAGCATGTGCATGTGTTCAAAAGATCTGATGTGCAGTTGTGCGCTTACTCTTAGCTGCATCATCATAGATTATGTCCTTGTGCACATGTTTGCCGGTGCCGGGAGACAAGCTGGGAATGCAATCTAAGTAGATTTTGGTGGGTAGGATGGGAAGGGGGGCTATAAGGTTGGTGGGTTGGGAGGACAGGGTTGGTGGGATCAGAGCGGGGCTGGCAGGTGGGGATTGGTGGGTCTGCAGTGAAAGGAGGGTTGTTCAGCCAAAGGTGTGGGGATTGAAGGAGTTAAAAACAGCCGGGGGTGGGTGCAGGGAGAGGGGAGGAAAAGCATTGTCCCAGGGCTGGGGTAAGCATCTGCATTAGGCCAATCTATTTTTAGCCCAATCTATACAGGGCACCTCCTCAGATGAACTAAATTAGATTGAGCTGGCTATTTTTTTGCTCAGTCTAGTTAGGTCGCTCTAAGTATAACATCTCCACATACCTATTGAAGTCTAACTTCATTTTTTAATGAGACTAGATTAAAAAAGTCTGCTTCCATCTTTGGAGAGAGAATGAAATGGCATCAGTAATATAGAGTATATTAGTAATAGTCTTGAAAAATGAATCTGCATGAGTCTTCTAGTAATAGTACTTTACTCTAGCTAGATTTACTTTAAAGGCAAACTCTATTTTCCCAAAGGCAACTTATTCCCTATCTGAAACATTAAAGTAACTGCTGAATAATTAGCAGTTGATACCTTGGAAATTAATGTTTAAAATCAGCTTGAAAAAAGATTAGTACCTATTCTGCAAGGGAAAAAAATTAAGCCTGAAGAAAATGAACCACCACAAGTAAGGGGCAGGGGAGGGGACAAAATGGGGGATGGGGGAGGAGAGGGGCAGCGGGAGTTTGGTGCTGTATAATAATTAGTTAAATCTAAGGCTTGAAAAATTGATACAATGACCAGCCTGCAATATGGAAGGGAAGTCCTTTCTTTGACAAATTTGCAGTTTTTACATTATCAATTGCTGCATAACTACAGCTCTTGCTTTGAGTTGTTTTGAGCTTCTCAAGTAGAAGGTATATTGTCTTTCTGAATGAGACACCTTTGTTGCTGTTTGTGGCTTTGTACAGACAGAATAGAGTCAGTTCTTGTAGGGTCACATCACATTTATAATGCTACTGCTTCAGAAAACAGAAAATGCCTATACTGAAATAACGGACAGAGGAAGAAAGGCCAAAATAGAACCTGGAGAATGGTTCTCAGAAAAAAACATTTCCTCCAACCCCTGCCTTGCCCTAGTAAGCAGGAGACTCTAGAGTGGGGATTAAATGCAATAACAACTCTAGGCAGTGAGAGTGGGGAAGAACCATCAGTGTCCAAGCAAGCTCCTAGTCAAAGCCTATGGTGTAGATTGTAGCCAATGCAAGATCCTGGGATAACATCCTGGTAGATATTCCAGTATCCTTCGTTTTCTAAGAAGTGGGGGAGTTGTAAGATGGAAAAGGCTTTTCACTGAATATTGTTCCTCAATATTTCTGATAGGGGCTTCCTACCCTCAACTTTTAAATCCAGTAGATTTAGATTCTGATTACTTTCAGGTTCATTTTTTGAGGCAAGGTAAATATACATTGGGCCAAAATACAGCTGCCCCTTAAAAACACAAATTTCCTATTGACAGGAGTAATCTGAATAAGAACCGATTGTACCCTTTAAAGATGTTTAGACTTTGTTTCAGTTTGTGGGGTAAACCAACAGCCATATAACAGCACTGCCCAAAAGAACCGAAGAAATAACAGAAAGACCCCTGTGCTCATCTTACCTATTCCTTCTTTCCCTTATTACCATTTGCCTATTTTTTCTCCCCATCCATCTCTATGCTCTCTTTGTTTAGAAATTCATTTCATTCCCTCTTGAATTCAATGATGCTTCTTGCTTCAGGGGCCCTTTATAGTAATTTATTCCATACGCTTATAACCCTTTTGTGTAAAATAGTTTTGCCTTCGCTTTTTTCCTTGTTCCCAACTTTCTAATTTTTAGATCATGTCTTCTAGCTTCTGTGGTCTTGCAAGTGTAAAGAGCTTGCTTGGATCAATTTTATCAATCCTCTTCATAATTTTTAAACTTCAATTGGGTTACATGAAGTCTCTTCTTTTCCACTGAGAATATGCTCAACTTTCCCAGTCTCTCCTCATAACTTAAATCGTTGAGATCTGGTATCATTCATGTAATTGCTCTACACTGCTCCCCTGAAGAGCAATTAAACCTTTACAAAGAGATAGTGACCAGTACTGTATAAATTACTCAAGGTAGAGGTCTAACAAGTAAAAATTATTCTTAAATAAGAATAATTCCAAATCCTTTGATTTACGCAGAAATTCCTTTAGCATCACTACCTGCCTTCCCATTTGCTGTATTTTTATTTTAGTTACCTAATGGAATGAAGAATCCATTCTGATTAAAAATAATTCCCAGGTATAATAGGCAAAGTGAAGGGAACGAGACAGTTTGCTCCTGTAAGGATGCTACTGCTAGAAAAAGGGCCAAATTAGAACACAAGAAAGGGTTAGCTGTTTAAATGGTCAAATTAAACATGACAGAGTAAGGACTAACATGCCCTCCTTAAACTTCTTAGGTTCATAGCCTCCCAAAGGTAGTTCTGACGAGAAAGGGTCAATTTAGCCCTAATTACAAAAATACAGAAAGAATACATTTCTAGTATGCTTGGTATTATCAATGTCCTTTCCTAGGTTGTCCAAAACATTTGATCCTATAGTATAAAGACAAACACTTGTGCTCTTTGTCTAACTTGGCTTTAGGTCACAAAAGTGACTTTTAATCTCTTTCCCATTAAATAACAGCAGAACCACCTTTCTATTAAGCAGATTCCCCTGCCCCCCGACTTCTTTCTGAGGCTTGTACTTCTCCACAGATCTCTATATTGTAGTGTATTGCATATATGCCAGTGGTGAAGCCATCAAGAGTCTGTATCTTTCTTAAAGTACAGAAGTATTCATAAACATTTCCTAGGTATTAAAAATAAATTTGAAAATCTTATGTTCACTAATGTCTTCTTCTGCCTGCTATTTTTCAGATCTGTGGCAAGTGGTAAATTTTAAAGTAGAAAAGCACTCATACATTTTTTTAAGTGTTAAAAACTTTTGAAAGCTTTTAAAAAAATCTATTGTAATCATCATTTTCTTTAAAAATACAATAAAATAATGCCTATTTTCAAAAGTGCTTTGTTGACCTAGCTTTCCTCTGAGCCATGTGGAAAACTTGAGGAAATGTCAGTCTAGGAAAACTGCACTTAAACATCACATGTTTTAAAGCTTTCTTTTTTTTAAGGCAGTTAAATAATAAGCTGTTTTCTAAAATGCTTTTCCTCAGTTACCTACAAAATGATTCTGTTTCAATGGCTAATGGTGTAGTACAGTGTGCATACAACAAAAGGACATTTCTGCTGCCCTAATAGCACAATCTAGTTATTGAAATATTCCTTTGGACAATGTACATGTCTTAAAGGCAGATATTGATATTGGGAATAGTATCTTGTACCACAACATCACATTTTACTGGTATCCTGGTATACATCAGCTTAGCTCCAAGAGAGTCAAATGATAAACTGGCCAAGGAACTGGCCCGTTAAGGGTCTGACCATATAGTGCATGGCAGTGCTGTACAGAGACAACTTTACTTACACTAGTCCCAAAATCAGAAGCCATATAGCTATGCTAATATGAGCCTGTTTATGTACTAGTAAGTTTTCCTTCTTGTGCAGCTATACTGCTTCCACTTCCAGATCAAGCAGTTCAGATAGTCAGGGGTGGGGTATCTTTGCATGGCAGTGCCTTGGGCTGTATAAACAAGGATCAAATTAATCCCAGTCCTGAACATGCAGGTCATCTTTAAGCCAATGGAGGTGTATGACTTTATGGGGCAGGATCTGGGTTAGAATTGTTAGGCTCCATACAACAGTCTGAAGAAGCTGGGGGAAGATCCCCTCTAAAAGAAAGCTGGAATCTTCTTTTCCCTAGAATTCCCCAGAGGCTAGTATGAATCTTTACAAAGATGTTGTCTGCATAATCCGAGGTATCTTGAGAAAGAGATACTTCCTGTTTAAGCATATAAAGGATCACTGACTCAAAGCTGTTTCTAGCAAAGTGAGATTTTTGGTAGGGAGGTTGAGTTAATACTGTTTCTATATCCATAATCTCCTTAAATAGTTACCATCTTCATATTTGCATTCAGTGGCCTTTCCGTCCTCTATTTTCCTATAAGATGCAACCTAGCTTTTATATTAGAACCAAATCATTCTGCTACTCACAGGTTACATACATCTGTCCTGGCTGCATTTATAAAGATGTTCATTTACCCCCATAATCATGCTTAGTTAGTCATTTTATGACTGAGCACAAATGTGAAAGCTCTGCTTTACATTCTCAAGTAGTTTTTCTGTAAGATGTCTCAATGCTATTTGGCAAGTTGTGAATCTTTATGTTATTTATACACACCATCTCTCATGACATTTAAAATAGTATACCTGTTCTCCAGTCACTACCTTATTCCTTATTACTAGCAGACAAATAACTGATTTTTGGATACAAGTGAAGCACTCTGTAGTGTATCTAGCTGCCAGCATGTCTTTTCTCATAGTAAACAGTAATGTTTACTCATGTTATCATTTGATATACTCAGTCAGCCAAAGTCTGCGAGCAAGGTACAGTACCTTGCTTGTACCATACATTTGCCTTTAGTTTGTGATTCACTTTTAACTGTCTTTACATATTCTGTGTTTCTCTTCCTCTTCTGACTCTTCCTCTCTACAGACTGTTCTCAACTTGTTCCTATTGACCTTCTTACAGCTTCTCATTTTCTGCATTTAAAACTAACCATGTTTCATTGATAAATCTCTTACACTCATTTATACTGTGAAGGACCTCTGCTTCTCTCTCCAGCTATTCCACACACAACTTAAGATTCTTAATTGTTAAACATCCATCACATGTACAATCCTCTCTAAGTCTCTCATTGTTCACAGATGAATGCAAACCACAGCTTTAGCAATTGATGGCAGTACCATGCTCACTTTAGAACACCCAGGACTTTACACAAAAGGTGCAAAAGGATAAACTGACAGAAATTAACCACTAGGACAATGCAAGAGCCTTATAAAAAAATTAAACATAGTAGCAAAATACACTTTAATCTTGATGGTGACAGTCTAAATGTAGTGAGGAACACAATACACACAAAATACAAGTGAAGGGAATATAAACCCAGTTTTCAAATGTAGGTTCCTTTTTTCGGATGTGTCAGTTCACCATTTGGATGTTCAAGTCAGCAGCAAGGCGTAGAAGTGGCCTTCTGTGTTTATACCCATTTTAATTTTAAGCCCTTATTTTTTTTTATTGAACTTTAAGTTTAAGCAAAGCAAAGACAATAACCTGTCGGAATAAGGAAATGCTTCTGAAGGGAAAATATACAGAGAATTTTTGTCAAGCTCAACAAGACAAAAACAAGGTTAAAATTTTCAAAAGTGGCTAATGACTGTATGTGTGTTTATACATTAGGAATCTTTCTTTTCCCCCCTCAAAATCTTCTATGCTACTTCAGCCATGTGTTGCAGAAGGTAGCAAAGTCCTAGGAAAAGGTGTTCCTCGCTTTTTGGTAGGAAAGTGACTTGGTAAGTAACCTAGGAAGCAGAGAGGAACAGGATAATCATGCTAAGGAATCTGTTCCACTTTTATGTGAGAAATGGGCATTGCTGCTCAGGAACCCACTAACTGCCCCGGCTTATGCTCTATGCTAGGGGTTTTCAACCTTTTTTAATAAGTGTACCTTTGGTGGCTGGATGCAGAGCGAGGGGTAGGGATGGGTGGGTGGTGGCAGCTGCCGCGTGCCTGCTTCCTCCCCCCAGCATCCAGCCAGCCGGGCGATGCCTGTGCAGCCTGCAGAGGGGCACTGCTGCCCTCACCCCCCACTGAACCTGCTCCTGGGAGGCAAAAGCACAGGGTGGTGGGTGGCAGCTCTCCATCCCTGCCCGCCCACCCACGCGTATCCCCTAGCACCTTCCCAAGTGCCCCCGGGGGTATGCATACCCCCGGTTGACATCCCCTGCTCTATGCTCACATTATAGAACTCAGTCTCATTGGATGACCTGGATGCAAGTGGAAGAAAAGGTTATTGCATACCAGTGTGCTACTCGGATCCACAGAACTGTGAGCTCATTGCATTTCTGCCATTAAACAAAGGCATAACTATGCAGTTTTGTGCCCTGAACAGGGGCAACAGCAGGAGCAGCAGCAGCAGCTGGGATGCAGGTCATAGCAGGACCACCAGCAGCTACTATCCCTCTTCCCTCTGCTTCTCTTCCCCCACTCCTTGTAAGCATCTGGAGCTGGTATCCTGATCACACCACCTTCAGTTAAACAACTGCCCTTAGGACTTAAAGCTATTCAGTGGTCACCAGAATGCAGCAACCATTTGAGGATATATCCTCTTCCTGGGTGTAGCCCTGGTATAGGTCTTCTGTGGGAGAGTAAAGACTTGGGGCACAGATATAAGTTACATTTTTTTCCTGACCTGGTCACAGAAAGCAATCTATAGCCTTGACCAACCACAAAGGCACAGCTGTAAGCTACTTGAAAAATGGCCAGTCTGGCAAAATCTGAAACCTCTTTGCATGAGGTGTCAGATGAAGATATTTCAAAACAGTGTCTTCTATAATTTCTGCCTGCACTGCCTCGCAGCCTTGAGCTTTTTTCAGAATGGGAGTGGGGAAAAGGGAGTGGAGGGAGGTTGGTCTGGGGTTTTTTCAGCCTCTGCTGGAGAGTAAGGTAGGTGTAGTGGAGCATTCCCCCACAAGGTGGGGGCTGTAGGGGACCCCACTATACCTGCCCTACCCTCCAGTTCTGGCTGGAGAATCCTTAGAATAAGTTCCCTCTGTTCCCTTTCCCTCCTCCCATTCTGAAACAGGAACAGGTTGGGAGAGAGAAGGGTCCCTTGCTAAGGGAAACTGGCTTCAGGATCCCAGTCAGCAGCTAGATTCCCCTCCCCCCCAGAACCAAGAGTGAACTTCTGCTTGGTCCGGGGGTTCGATGTAACTCAGAACACTTCCTGTAAACTGTTCTCTGTTACAACAGGTAGCTGCACCTCTGTCCGCACCCTTGTAGAGCAGATGAAACATAGCTCTACTTTTGGCTGAAGGATTTCACATCTGCCTGATTCACACAGCTTTATTGCCCCTTTGCCCAGCTAGTTTAGCTCAAAGGTACTAGATGAGGACGAAGGTCTTCTTGCCTTCTTGTAGGTAACTTTCTTTCCATACCTCAAAATACCTTTAGTTATCTTTCATCTGAATTGTCCTATTATGACCATATTCTATCTGATGTGGGAAAGCACTATATTTAAGATGACATTCTAATACTGATTGATAAAATATATATGTATCATTTTGCCATTGATTTATGTAACGAATGATAACATTTTCCACCCTCTCTTTAAAATAGCCTAAAATCTTAGCTAATACCCCTATTTTTGGAGCCCTCTGTGGTTCAGTGGTAGAATCCTTGTCTACACACAGGAGACCTAGGCTCAATTCCCAGATACTTATACACCTACAGCCATGGAGGCACCAAACATCTGCATTCAGTCTGGTCTTTAGATTCTGGTTCAGTGGCCTAAAGGCAGGATGGAAGGTCTAGGCAGCATCCACTCCTCCAAATATTCTTGCCCAGGCATATGCATCGGAGGTCTGAGTGGCCCTCTTGCATACACCATGATCCAGGAGGATTGATGGTTACCACCACCCATATTTTCTCACATTACACTCCCCCTCCCCCCCATTAAGACACACATTTTGTTTTGGGGAGGCAGAATGAAGAAAAATAGGTGCCCCCTTCCAAGTCATGGCTGAATTCTGATGGCAGGGGAACCTGACTGCATGGCTATTTAGCGGCTCCTAGGAAAAAAGCTATCACAGCCATTGGCAAACTGGCAGCAGCTGTTATCTGTTCAGTTAAAAGCTACAGCCAATTCTGCAGGGGCTGCAAAAGGGTTAACATTGTAGCTGTGATCCTGAAGGGTGAGCTTCCCCTGCAGCTGGTTGGGGGAGAAGCTATTTTATAGCAGCTTCTTGCTTCCATTGCTCCATTCGAAAATAGAAAATCAGCTTCCCTCCTTAAGACACTCATCCCAATTCTGGTGGGCTAATATTTTGGGGAAAGTTGTGTGTCATATATCAAATCCAGTATTTTGTCTTCTACTGAGCACTAATTCCTAGATCTTCTGTAGTCCTGCCAGTTATTCCTTCCATTGGGTATTGTGTTGAAATGTATTTGATGATGTTCTCTTACTATTGCTGTTATTTATTACAAATTCATGTTGTGCTACTGCCTAGAGGACACCACCAGACAGGGCCCCATTGTGTTGAGCACTTTATATTCATAAAGTAAATGAAAGTACCTGCCCCCAAAGAGTTTGAAAAGTAAAAAAATAAGATCTACCAAGTGAAATAGACAAATAAAGTGTGGGGATCAGAGATGTATCATTAAACACCTTCTCTTCCAGATCATTGCTCTATTGAGAAATGCTAATTCTAATATTAATCTCTGAAGTACCACTAAGAATTTTCATGTCATTGGCAATTTGGCGATTTATTCCTACTGCCTGCTTCCTATCTTTAAAGCAGAACTATACCTCCCATTTTGTATTTATCAAGTTTCCTTAACAGAGTCTTATGAGACACTTCACCCAATAGCTACAAAGAGTCAAAGGTGATTTTTTAAAACTTGCTTACATTTTAAGAAAGTTTTGAATTTGTGATGGATTTATTTTACATGCTCTTATTATAGGAACTGCACAAGAACAGTGAATGAGATAACTTATAATTCAAAAACTGTAATATATTTTTATTAATTATTGATGTTTATTACAGTAAATTAAAGCCAGCAAGTGCCCTTTATAGCTATGTTTTTAATTCTTTAAGCACATTTTGAGAAATACCAGTTTCTCCTTCCATTTAGACACAGCCATTTACTAGCATGGATCTAGGATTTTAAAAATGCAGGAGTGGAAGAGAGCTCATTGACTTGGGCTGTGCAACTGATGCCAGAGACTAGTGGTTGACACCAGAGCTCTCAGTGGTGAAGGGCTTGCTGCACATGCGCTACACGGTTGAAGAGGGGTGTTAGTGCACTACTACATGCCACCTCAATCTGCCCCAACTTTATATTAGGACTTTATCAAAAGTAGCTGTGAAATGAGATGACAAAAAACCCACATTACATTTTTACCAATATAAGTGGTCAGAAACTTGTCTACACACCTAACAAAACAGAAGTTTGGAACACATAGACTGGTTTAAAAATTGTGGAACTCTAGGTCTAGGAGATCTGGGTTCAATTCCCAGCTATCACAAACTTCACATTTTTCAATGTCTCTGAGCATCTGTTCCCATTTGTAAAATAGTTGTCATCATTCTTTCCTTTTTATACCCTCTAGGCACATCTACACAAGATGCTTTACTGCGTAGTAGAGCTAATTACGGCACAGCAAGCGTTTGCATCTACATATTGCAGCCCTACTACCACAGGATTCAGGCTGAGAGATAAGGAACCTTATCTCCCAATATGCAGAGCCCAGGGTGGGAGATAAAGATCTCCCAGCCCCACAACCTTGGAGCTAGCACTGAGAGATAAGGGTTTCCCAGCCCAATCAGTCCCTGTTACATCCACTGAGTAACAGGGACCGATTAACCCACTCCTGTGGCAATTAGCTTATCCAGACTGCTGTAAGGATAGCTCCAGCTTCGGGTTTAAGATGTAGCCTGCTCAGCGCAACGCAGTGTGCTTAAGGAAATTAGTTTAAATTTTAGGTCTTGTCTTGACCAAGGGTTATCCTTTTTAGTATCTTTTCTTCCTAGTTTCTCATTATGGCTCTGGTTTTTGCAAGAGCCATAGGAGAAGACAGCTCAGAACCTTTATGATATCACTTTAAATTGAATTAACCTAAGGCAACTGCAGCTCCACTGAAGTCAAAACTGAACGTAGTCCTTTGAATTAGAACAAGCTTCAGGATTGTGCTTAGCTAAGTCTGGTTCTTTAGCCTCACTTTTTAACACAACAAACAACCATTCTAAACTACCCTGAAAAATAGGTTTTGAAGTGTTTAGAGTCTCTCTAGCAGTTTTGTTATGAAGGGCAAGAGCCATTCACACTTTTTTATTTTAAAAAAGTGAAATATTAACTGAGCAGTCCAGAAGCTGTTTGGCTGATGTCTTCAAACATATTTTGCTTCCTAATCCCTATTGATTTCAAAGGGACTTAAACACCTAAATATACTATGACTGAATAAAGTACCAAACAGACCTAAGTCATGATAAATACTAAAGGTATTCACTAAGTGCTATGTTGCATGCAAAACAGAAGAATAAAGATGATGACCCAAGGTAAAAAATTCAAAAGCATCTATATGATTTAGGATGGTGTTGGGGAGAGCAGATCATCATCTCTGCCACTCCCCAAAAAATTAAATCCAAGGAAAAGTACAGGAGAATGTCATTCTTTTTAGTTACATAAAGAGACATACTATTACTTGTACAAGAAACATGAATAGATAGATTATTACATGTATTACTTCTGCAATTCCAGTCTATATTTTTACCATTTTTTGCTTCCATAACTGGAGGACTATTGTATGTCCAGTGGTTACATTCTATGTGCCACTTAACATACAATGCAAGAAACACACATAACTGCCAAAATCATTTAGTTTTTATTACAACTTTTTCCTTCCAATTTTCTATTTATAATGAGTGCATAAAAGACCTCTTTTCACCCTATTGTTTTTAGTCTAAAAGCCACTTTAGTCTTAATAAAAGGAATAATAAGTACCAGTTGTAAAATACTCTGTCAATCACTGCAGCACTTACAATTGTGTAGCACCTTTCTTTTGGACCCCTCAGAGTGCTTTAGAAAAGATAAAAACAAATAAAATAAAATTACAATTACATTTAAATGCAGAATTAAAATAATCCATTTTAGATCACCTAAATCTTGTTACCAGAATTTGAAAGGAGAAAATGTGCTTCTGAACAGTCAGTATGGATTTGAAAGCTGCAATAGCCTTGTCCATTCTGGTCTTTGAATGAGCCTTTCTAAAGGACTCCTCATTAGAAGCAAAGTTGAACTATAGCAAGAAACATCCTCTTTTGCCCTAATGCTCTACAACTGATGTGTAGTTTATTTAAAACTTGTCTTTCTGGTACTTTGCTGCCTGTTCTTAATTGTACATGTGGTGTGGAGGAGGGGAATACTTGATTCACGAGATGATTAGCAAAAAATAAGACCTTTCAAGAAATCTTTTATTGAAAAAAATGAGAAAAACTGAAAACTAATTAGAATGAGAGTTATGAGAATATTAGCTAAAGTTCCTAATCTTTTTATAAGGTCCAGTGCAGCTGCTGGTTAATTAAAAACCTTTCCACATAGGTTAAGTACAGACATTCAAAAAGCCCCTGGCAGAACGGTCTATCACACTTTACTTGAAGTGCAATAAGTTAGAGCAGGATGGAGAAAACCTAACAGATGTTTACCATTCAGCGAGGAGGGGAAGGGGGTTCTGCCCACACTGGCTCAGCAGTGGTGGGGAGGGGTTCTCCTGAACTCCTCCCAGGAGGCTGCTGGAGTGGCCCCTCTGCAGCCCCACCCCCCACCACTAGAGGCCCCTCACAGCTTGCTAGCTAAGGTTTTGTGGGGGCTGGGCTGGGCCTGTGTGGCAGGGGGGCTCCTTTACCACCGCCCTGCCCCAGTTTCTTGACAGCTTCAGTCAGAAGCTGCGGCACAGGGCTGCCCGGACTGGTGTTTTGCCATGCTGGGAACTGTGGCTATGGGATAAGGGAGCCCCCCCCTGATGTACATACTTGGTCAGCAAGCTGTGGGAGGGCCCTGGTGGCATGGCGGTTCTGTTCCCCCTTCCCCTCCAGCCAGCCCATCAGAAGGAGACAAAAATTTTCTGTCTCCTCTCTGTGACAGCCTGGGAGCAGGGCTGGCTGGGTGCTCATCTGAAGCAGATGAGCACTAGCCAAGGCTAGCAAGCCATCCAGTGATGGGGAATGTGACCTACCTTAACTCAGGATGGGATGTGGTATAGATGTTCGTTAAAGCGCTCTAATATAAAGTACTTTAGTCTGATACCACATCCATCAAGAGATAACTTAGAGTGGGATCTGCCATTTTTAAAGTGCTTCATGTGCTTTGAATGTCTGTTCTGTTATGGCTGTAAAATGCTTTCTGCACACTTAATATGCATTAATTGTAACTTCTGTATGTAGCCATAGCCTACAGTCTTAGTATTGTAGATGGAACTGCATGTTTTAGAGCTTTTAATGTGGCAGGCATTTTCTATGCATTGAAGTAGGGAAGTTTCCTGTCTCAGGTTACTCACAGATAAACATCTGACAGACAGACATGATTACAGAGGTTAAGGAGAAAAGAACACCAACAGAGACTTTTAAAGAGGTGAACACATCACTAAACATTTTTCATGTAACTATGCCTTACTTGAAGGTAATCTGCCAACAATTGACAAAGGAACTATTTAAGCATTAGTTGTTGAGTGCTTTAAATCAGGATGGTGGAGAGAATTCTCTTTAATGCCATGAAAATGCAATAGCTCCCCAAAATATCCTGCTTCCTACTGGTTGGGATCCTCTAATTGCACCACAGTGATCATTAACTACGTCAGTGCTTGAGTAGGGGATCTGATCTTGATGATTAAGTAAGTCTATTTCTGCTCCCATCCATAAATGTTCAGTGTTCCTGATCATTGTTCCAGCATTAGTGCTGTGTAAATAGCATAGGGTCCTGGGTTGATCAGGAACCCTGTTGCATTATGATTATGTTTCAATAGGGGGCCTGCCACTTTGCACGGGACGCCCAGAGTGCCCATCACTAATCCTGATGAGATGTTTTCAGTGTTGAAACACATAAGACATAAAGAAAGAATATTAATGAACATGTACAGATAGGGGAAGAAGGGTGATTTTTTAGCCATTCCTATAAACCATCCACTGGTGTCTTCTATACCACATTTCATAATGTTAATTAAACACAGGAATTTTATCTCCTGGCTCCACTCACATGCTTAAATGAGGATCAGAAAGAGTTAATGCATGTATCATATGGATCGGTCAGTATGAGCCAACGGTGGGGGTCACCTTTACATCATACTTTTTAAAAATTAAGCAAATGATAGCTATGTATGACTATGGCCAATTGACAATGCACACAGAAACCTGTAGGAGAACTGTCAACAGGCTAGTCACATCATAATTGTTTCAATTTATTTCCTATTTCCTTTGCCTTGTAAGAAGTCCTGACAGTTCAGGGATCAAGGCATAGAAGAGAACAGAACAATGCCATTTCTTCAGGCCTCAGTTCAACAAAGCACTTAATTCTAAGGACATTCTGAAATCCAAATTGTCTTCAATTTAAAGTATGGTCTTAGGTGCTTTGTGCTTAATTACTTTGCCACATTGGGCCTTAACAAAGAACACTAATGGTCACTGTTTACACAGAATTAGGACATCAGAAGAGTCAATACTTCCAAGCCTAGCTTATAAAAATATTTATGCATTTTTTTTCTACTCAGACCCTTCCTTATCTAATGTGGTATTATCTCCCCTAGACATTTCTTCTCTCTTGAAAATGGGAGGATTTTGATAGTTTCCTTAGCATATTTTCAACCAGTGGAGCTTTTCATAGTGGTCACTTAACAAAAACATTCTTTTAAGTCACCATGATTTGTTGCAACATTCTTCTAAATGAATGTTTAATATTTGAAAATACATTAACAATATCATTGTACACATATACAAGTCAGATGTATTGGAAGGACCTGGTAACTGTCTGTTAACACTTAAATGATACATTTATCTAAAAAAAAAATGACATAAAATTCAAGCTTAAGGCTTTGAATTAAAGAGAGGGGAGGAAAGCTGGAGCAAAAAATAAACCAGCAGAGAGGATGAACTAGCAAAGACTTGCAAAATAAATAGTTAAATAAATGGGATAAAAAAAGAGGTTACTTATAACAACAAAGACCCAACACTGGGATCACTAATACTTTAAAGATGCATTGGAGCTATTTTGAAAATATAGACTGTTTTTCTTTTTTTGTTAAAAAAAACCCTATATCATATTTGTAATTCTATACAACTTCACAGTATTAAGAACAATTTTTAAAAACTTGAAACATGCCATTTTTATTAATGGTCCATTTTAAAACCACCAAACATTTTGATGTCAATTACTAAAACAAGGTTTAACGCTGTCAAAAAGCATTACTGCTAAAAACAGTCATCTTCTCTGTGTTTTCATCTGCAAAGCATTACAGTTTATAAAACAATTTTAACTCGGCATACGTAAGACTGTATATGAAGGGTTCCATATGTTAAAAATTTTATTTGTGTGTTTGATTTTAAATTGCTTTGAAAAACAGACAGTTGAGGTTTATAGAAAGGAATCTTTCTTTTAGGAAATAAATGTCTCAAAAGTACAGGGCACTAGCAGTAAAAATATTCTTACCACAAATCAGAAACATATTGGGGGCTGTTTGCTGAGCACACCTTCTGAAACCAGAATTTGTTTCTATTTGCTGGAAAATTGAAAAATCTGTTGTATCTTGGCATGCTTAGCTGGCTTTTGCCCAAGCTGCTCAGGCAGTAGTGGCATTATTGTGCAAAACAAGGCTTATACAGCTTTCAAGTTATTTTTCCATTTAATTTTCTAATCTATTATATACCTGCTAATACTCGGCACAATGCTGTTGTTTTATGAAGTGAAAAACATTAAATGTATATTCTGTGGGGTTTTTTTAAAGAAATGAAGACAATTAATCAGTGTTTCAGCTTCTGCATGGCACCTTGCCAGAAGCCATCGGGCAGACAACTGAAGTTTAGAGAGTGTTTTTGCAAGGCTAATTTAAGGTGAACTTAGATGGATTCAAGATTTATAAGCACTACAGTGTTCTGACTGGAGCAAAGTTCAACTAAGTAATCCACTGCTCACTTTGCAGACAAAGTGCTGCAGCTGAAACTTCCCTGTGATTTAGTCTACAGTCAATGAGAATTTTCAAAACAGGCAGAAGGACTGAGTTTCAGTGTTTCACTTCAAAGGTCTTCTAATAACTGAGAGGATTATACTCTTTTAACCAGTTAAGAAGGTTAGATGATTTTTGAGTGAGTGGCTTTATATCCATCAATAATTCTAAGTTTAAACTTTAAAGATACTGTGTGCCTATACTTCCTTTAACTCCTTATTGCTTGCAGTGCAGTAATACACCTGCTTTATATGTTTGTCTCTGCACCTAAGTCATTTATCCATGCAAATTAATTTACTAGAAAAAACACTATTTTTAATGCATTTCTTTACTGAAAATAGAATTTTTGTATTGCTTTTAAGGCACTGCTTTTTGTCCTAAATAAATATATAATGTCTATTTAAAATAATGCTACTGTGAGCTATGGAGACTTTGATGTTGCTACCTTTTACCTCTAGCATGCTAATGCCATATGTATATTTTATCCAATTAGAAAGAAGTTTCAAATGCTTCCAGTTCCAGTGACAAAAGCACCGCTGCACTCAAAGAGCCAAGGATTGTCAAACTAAAATGAAAAAAGGACATGCAGGAAATGGCGATAAATTTCCCTTTTTTACAGGGAAAGACAGGAAATTATACATCATAATAGTATAAGAACTATCCTTTATCATATCAAGTGGTTCTTTTTAAATTCTTTTTGCTCACGTTTACCATTATTAGTGCACTCAGAGAGCCTAGTTAATAAAGAATTACTTCTGCATTATATGACTGTATCTCAAATCATTTGCAAGGAAGTCAGGATACCACATGTGCACAGAATTCACGAAGAATGTCTGAGATTTAACTGTGATTTTTATATAGCTCATATTAGCATTAATGTGGCATGCAGGCTATTGTATGGCTGCATCAAAAAAAAATCAAATACTTACAGGAAAATGAAGACCTGAAGAAGTGAGCACATGGAATTCCTTACATTCTTATACAGGTACCATTGTTATTGTTGTCATCATCATTATAAGACCTTCGTATCACAGTCATTAGACCAAAGAATAATACATTAAAAAAACCCCAGAGACAATGGTGATAGTTGCATTAAATTTGTGATTGCTAGAGAGATCACCCATATATCATGTTGACATTTCCATAAGAAACTGGAAAAAATAGTTTTTAAAATAAGATGTTAAAGAGGTGAGAAATAAGTCAAATTCACAAAAGAGATGTTTAGAACTGATTGACAATCAGGGCATACTTTTTCAGGTAATTTATTTAATAAAACTTTTTGTTCCATTCTTCTAATAAAAATTAGTAATGATTCTAAAAGTTTTCTATCTGAACAAAAATAGGGTCAATTTTTGGAACCCCTCCACCCCCAGTCTCTGACCCAAAAAAGGCACCGAACAGTGGAAAGAAAATAAGGTTAGGTAAGGAAATCTTCTTCCCCAAAAGCTTTAAAGAAAAGAAAAATCACATGCTTGTTTGTCTCATTGTTACCATCTAAGTGTATGTCTTTTCCTCTTGTTCTATATTTAGTTTATGATTTTTGGGAGGAAGAGGATTGTATTAATGTTATGTATTTGTACAATGCACAGCCCAACTCTGCATCCTTCTAACTCAAAATGACCATTAACTCAGTGTGAAGTATGCAATAGGAAGACAGTTCAAATTTGGATTGTTTTGCCTTGTTAGGCAAATTTCTTCAGCTTGTGAACTCTACCACATTTCAACAATAGCAGTTATATACATATTTTTATAGAATAGCTTAGAAAATAATTGTACAAAACTTGCATGTCCAGACATCACATTAAATCTTCTGCCATACCACTGGCCATCATGTCTTATGTGCTTCATTTTTGAGAGAACTTATGGTCTAGGATGGAAACACTTACCACCAGAGACATTACTGGGACTAGTACAATAGGATACGTAGGATAACTAGGGTGTAAGTGTGGAGCTTCAGAGACCTAGATTGAATCCCCTATGCTGCCACAAACTCATACGACCTTGGATAAGTAACTTAACCTTTTGTACCTCAGTCCCAGTACTTCCCTCCCTTTTAGAAGTGTCCTTAGAAGAAAAATCTTAAAGATTGTGAGGTACTCAGATACTATGGTAAAGAGAACCACATCACATTTCAGGGAGAGTATACCTCCAAATGATTTCCATTTACCTAACACAGGAGATCATTCAGTAAGCTCTTTGACTGGCAGGAAATGTTTCTGGATTCTCGATTCTGTTTTATGTGTGCAAAAATTTTTTGTTCATTGAGGCTTGGTGTGCAAAACACTTTGGTCTTCTATTTGGGGGGCATATTTTTCTCTGGAGAGATTGATTATATTTTCAGGAAAGGGAGCTGAATGATGAGATGTGCTGTCCCCACACTTCTGGAAGAATTTGGGATTCCATTCTTCTTAATGAAATGCACAGAAATAAACCACCAGAATGTAAATAGAAAATACAGCTCTTACAAGTTGAATTAACAGAGCTGGATGGATGCTGTAAAGGGGGCTGAAATAAAATGAGGGGAAATAAAAGACATGAAGATGGTGCATTATTAGACATACCTTAATGCCTTATATATACCTTTTTAAACACAGCATTCATTATTCATCATTATTATTATATTTTATTTGATTATTTATTTGTTTTTAAATTTAATCAGGGAAAAATGGGGAAGGGCTGGGTCTGCAGTACTACCTGTTGAATGAGAACTTTTGCAAAAGAATACACAAGCTGGTGCAATTCATCAAGGATGCCAGTCAGTCATTCCTGGAAAGAGTTTTAAGCTGGGTGACTTATAAGTTTCTGTGAGCTATAGTCATACCTGTTGTTATCCATCAGAGCAGTGGTTTAATGCAGTTTTTCATCTGTTTCTTAGAAATTCTACCTCTTTAAACAGTAAGTACAACTAATTACATCACCAAGGTGTTATGAAGTGATTCAGCCCTGCAAAGTCCTAAGTAAGGAAACCAATGGGAATTAAAGATGCTGAGAACCTCATGAGGTGTGCTTAGTACCTTGCTGTACTGAATCCTAAATAATGGCTAAACTAAAGTAGTATATCAAATGTCTGTCTTCTTAATCAGATAGAGGGACAAGATCATGATATAAGAGCCATTGCCTTGACACTAGCCAAGTTCCAGCTATATGTAGACAAAACACAAAATAAAGTGTCAGGACTGTCCTTTAAAAAAATGATCTAAGAACCATAAAAGCACTGAAGGCCTAATATGTAGTTTTGGCAAAATGCAAATTTATAAAACATAGATAGCTAAGAATTGTATGTGTATACTAAATTGTCTCTACCATGTTGATGTAAAAAGAGAGGCAGGCTTTATTTGGTAACATCTTTCACTGGATCAACAATACAGTTGGGAGAGAAGTTAGACAAGTTTTGGGACACAAAATGCACATGTAAAATGAGAAATTTTATCATCTTTCTAAAACAAATGAAATGGGCAACTATAACCTACAAAAGGCAGATGTTTCAAACATTTTAGGAGCTATTAAGACTGAACTTTAGTAAGTAGACTGCAACTACTGCAAATATGCAAATATCCATCTCTCACTGTGGTATTTTTGCATTTAGAATAAGTAAATGTTGCACAATTGGCATAGAAGTGGCATAGAAGTTATTTACATTGCAATGTTTATTGTTCTGATTTTTTTAAAAATATATTGAGGCATGTAACATGATGTTTTAGTTATTCAGAATAGTCTGAATCATGCAGTCCTTGCATAAACACAATTCCTATGGAAATCAATTGAAGCCAGCAAACTGATTTTAACAGGATTCTTGTCCGCAATGGTGGAGGAAGTGGCTCGAAGGAAGCGTCTCAGTCCATACAGTCTCATTGCAGGGGTCCTCTTCGGGTGAAGCGGGGTTGCCCGTGGTGGAAGGATCCTCTCGAAGTGAAGCGAAGTGGGGGGGTGGTTCAGGCGGTGCTCTCCATGTCCAGTCCGGCAGCAGCTTGTCTGGTGGGGTCGGTATACTGGCAGTGGCCCGTGATGTGCTCCACGTAGATGTTGCGGGACCAACAGATGGTGTCAGACACCAAGAGGCAGCGCATCAGCTTGGCTACTACAACATTTAGCTTCAGAACTAAGTAGCTTTAGAAAACTTCACTTGCTGGAATTAATCATCACCAGGGCATCACTTTGCTGTATTAAACTATTAGTTGACCCTATTGGATCAAATAGTCCTAATTTATGACCAAAATACTGAGTGAGATCAGAAAGAGCTTGAGTTCAGATTTTGGCCCCTGGTATGTAATGACAGTACAGCAATGATCAGTAGCATTTGTACTCATTTCAAATTGCTGGCTACATTCCTGAGATACAGTATAGTAGTTTTTGAGCTCTTGACCATCTTTCCACACCTAACATCAAATATTTGTTGCAATGAAAAGGATGGGGAGTGGGCAAAAGTACCATGTTACCTTGGTTGGAAAAAATCTCTCGGTCCTTCTTGCAGTGTTTACTGTTTTTATTCATGGGGAACCACAAGAAATTTTTTAACAAGGGGCTGGGAAATTTTTCCACTTTTGATGACATTGTTGGGTGCTGTAAGAACTATATAAATATATTCAAAAGTTTTAACATGTTTAGAAATCTCTCTCTGTCTATGCATATGTAAGTATTTTCTCTATACTCTCCCTATTCTTTCCCCCATCCCAAACACTGCGATCATACTTAAACCAGATGGGTTGGAGTGGCTGTGGGGGTTCAGTTGTATTCAGGATGGCTGAGTATTTCATACCTGTCCATCTCTACAAACAATCCACATAAATTTAAAAAGAAAGAAAACCTGCTGCTGCTGTTCAGCAAGAAGTCTATTATGAATCCCTAGGTGGCATGGAAAGCATTTAGACTCATTTCATTCACATGTCAGGTAAAGACTTTCATTTAGAAGTGAGATGAATGCTGAATAATGGATCTTTTGAATAATGTAATTAAGAATTCATTAAAGCAGTCTTTAAAATAAAATCTCCAAAATGCACTACATGTATACTTCCCAGTTTAATGTACTATAGAATGAAAACGAAGGAATAGAAAACAATACAATAATGCTGTTTACAAAATTCTCATAGAAGAAAATAAATGAAGAATCAGTATACTATATACTGTACTGAGTTTTTAAAGAGATTCCAGGCAGCATGGAGAGATTTGGATTTCTAAAATGGGCATATTCCTTGATAGGAAAGATATTGAATGTGTCTAGACTAAGGATATCCTTTGTAAATCTGTGCTTTGCAATATACATATAATGTGAAATTCTGTCCCAACCAAAGACCATTGGAAAATGCTGGTTGACATAACTGGGGCCAAGATTCTCCCTATACTTCCGATATCTATTTTAAACAAGAATGGGCATAACAGCAGGAGCTTACAAGGAATTGGCCCCAAATTCTGATGGAGGCTCAAATGCTGTGGAGAACTTCGTGTCTTAGCTTCAAGCCAAGCACTCTGACATACCTTTGCCAAAATATCTTCTTGAACCTCACCTCAGGTTGCTTAACTTATGACCCAAGATGTGATTCCATCCAAACTTTGACTCCAGTAGCGGCAGACACCCCAAGTTGAATATTCTAATGGGCAGGACCTCATCAGGTGCAGCAAGGACACCACATGGTTCATATTTCATACAGCAGTACTCAGTTTCATAATCCAAAAACCCTTGGAAGAGCAGTACTCCCTCTTAGGCACATAAATTATTGCTGAATTTGGAGAGGAGTATTGAAAATGTATGCTGCAATGTAAGAGAGAAAGGGGTGAATAGAAGGCTGAGCTACGCTGAGGTTCATCGGTTAATGAAGCAGTCACTTTAGAAGGTTGATCCACACTGATGTAGCGTGGTCCTATATGAGATGTAAGGAAGGCAGGGATTGGTTGTGTGGACCTCGACACCCTGACTTTTGGCAAAGAGAGAAATGGGAATCAAGGCAAAGATACATTTTAAAGATTTGATGATGAACGACTCACTGCTTTTGCATGAATGATCTAGAACTGACTGGCAGATGTTCACAACTTTTATAATCCAGCTGCGTTCAGTTGAATATCAAGTTCTGCGGCACTAAAGGAGAAAATGGAGAGATGTGGCTAGCTTTGCTTATCTAACATCCATTTCAAGGGCTATCATGTTTCAAATGGCTATAGTAAAGTATATTCACCTCTTGTGAGAGTCATGAAAAGAAGATATGAAGACAAAGGACTGGAGTTGATATAAAATCCTTTCATCAAACCACAAAATCCCTCTCTAAACAGACACAGCAGCCATCTCTACAGTAATCCTGGTGTTCTGAGACTGCTTATTCTCAATGATCTCATGAAGATGGTGATTCTTTGGGATTGACTAGGAATGTAATGGCCAACTGTACAATCATGAGACAACCCCAGGATGCTACTGCTGCATACATACCGCAACTTATAGTTGTGGAATTAATGTAGAGAAGGAGGAAGATCATATTACTGGCTGCTAACTCTTCTTATATGCTATATTAAAGTCATCCTCCTCCATCAAGGCTCAGGATCAGTTTTGATGGCCTGGTTTAGGAAGCTGGAGGCTGCAGGAGGAACAGTAAAAAAAAACAAAACTAACCCCTGGTCTTCCCAGTTCACTCTCCCTTTCAATATCCACTTTCTGCCATTGTATGACACAGAATACTGGGCGAGATAGACCTATGGTCTGACCCAGTAAATGGCAATTCTTATATTCTTAAATTGATTCAAAGGAAATTTACTGTGCAACCATTAGGCCACTTGATCAATGCTCAGATCCAACGTGATGCTATTTTGTCCACGGTTATTGATGGACTGATTTCCAGACTTCCCACTGGGCCATAAAGGACTGACCATTTAAACCTAGGTCATCAGTCCAAATAGAGTGTATCGTCTAAAATAAACTTTTGAGTTGATAATGAAAATGGTATTGAAACAGTTGAGATAGGAAGGGTAAGTCACCACACTGACTGCATTCATTCTCAGCATTTTTCATCTTCTAAATGTATTTTAGAGAAAATAGGGAAATAGACTGAAGAAAAAGCTGAATGCCTGTGTTTTAAGTAAAAAAAAATGGAAAAAGCAGTCTGTTTTCTCTTATATATGCTCAACCTTTACAATGGATACCAAGCAACTCCTAGGATTAGGACCTTTGTTTCCACTTCATTAGTTTCATTAGCATCTGGTCTAACAGTTGTTCTTAGCTGCATTTTGCAATTTTACCTCTACTCTTCCAGCAGCAAACCCACAAACATTTGTACTATAGACCTCAGGATGCAGGCTGGGTGGTATTAACAATACTCCTTCTGAATTAACAATATGCATCTTATTCCTTATTCTCCTTATAAAGCATTTGCTGAAATGTGTGTGGAAAGAATCAGTATTACCATATATTCATAAATGTTTGCAAATGACTTCGAAATTGGATTTCTGTATTTCTGCCACAGAAATTTCTGTTCCTCAGAGTTTTTTTGATTTTAAAAGGTGTGTGACCTGACTTGAGCACATTGTCCCCCTTACACAAAACAAAAATGGTTCATAGATATAATGGGGCCTTAAGTTTCTGAAGTCTGATCCCCGCCCGCCTGCTGCTGCTGCTGCTAAATAGCCCTAAGGCAGGCTGAAGTCTTCAGTTCAGACCACATGGACCTTAATGGGTGATTCAGCCCTGAAGGGGAGATCCCATATTTTCATTAAGAACTTAGAAAAAAGCTGTATTCAGTGGAAGTCCCCTGATATCACTTGTAGTTAATCAATTGCCATATGTGCCAATCAGGCTAAGTTGAGCTACAGGCAACACTTTTATTTATGGTTAAGAGACTGGGAATAGCCTATGCAGCTGGGAAACCAACCAGACCCAAGGATCTTCCACAAGCTGGCAGTCATGGAGGCAATTTATTGAAAAATAAAGCCCAGAGCTAAAAATTCATAGGGAAAAAGCAGCAATATGTTTTACATTACAGAATTTTGCTCTATATGGGTATTGGCTTCTGCATATTTCAACAACATTGCATCTCATAGCTCATCTACATATCCATTGAGAAGTGTTGAACAGAAATTGCCCTTTGTTCTGAAGCACAGAATTAAACTGCCTTGCAACTCAGTGCTATACTTTGGCTCCACAAAACAGAATGAACTTTGTGATGATTTTAGAATGGTCTAATCTTTGATTTTGTCAAACTAAACTGTGAGTTTATCATATAGACCTTTTTCAAATATTCATATTAATTACACCTGACAACCAGTCTTTTATTTTTTTCCAGTATGGAGATTCTCTCTTGTGTATTTGACAGGGGTTTATATAACAATTGAATTTTGTAACTTTTGATTCTTGTTTTGAATTGCACATCATTTTACTTTGGGAAATAGTGAAAAATAAGTTGTGGTTAAGCCTCCTCTAGGACATTTTCATATATATGCCTCTGCTTGACACTCTGTCTGTAAGTTTAGCCATCTAGACATCATGGAATACACAACATTTTTAGTACTGGCTTGATATTATAATACACAGCTGTTACAGCAGAATATTAATGCCCACAACGATAAACTTAGGACAGATAGTTTCATTATAATCAACCATCAGATTTAAAATGTATAGAAGTAAGGCATCATTGTAAATTATGTTAGTATGTAGAATAAATAGTTCACCACATCTCTGGAGACACCATGCTAATGTATTAGTTTACTGCACATTAGCATCACTTAAAAGGTGTGCGCCAGCACTGCTGTGCAGTAGCACCAGTTACTGCACATTGATTTAGTACCTGGTAATATAGGGCACCTATACACATGCATTGAGGCTGCTCCAATGCACTGTAATTAATCACGTGCTCCAGCAGACTCCAATGTCATGTGTATCAGTGTCCCCATGCCGAAAAATAGCAGTAGGGGCACTTAAGCTTGTTTGATGAGCTTTAATTAAAGAGCCCCTGCCACCATTTTTCAGTGTGGGGACACCAATACATGAGATGCTTCAAGCACTTTACTTAGAGCAACTCTCAGAGCCAGTCTAATAAAAGCGCCCACCCCCTGCCTCCCAGAGCATGTGTATAAATGCCTATAAGTACTAAAATTAATGCAGATTAACTATGGACATTAATGAACGTGTAGATGCACCCAGTAGGTGCTATTATAGTTCCTTGCCAGTAGGTAGGAGGAGAAGCAGTAATGGCCTGATTGCACTGAACACGGGGCTACCCTGGAATTAAATTACTGTAGTGCACTCACATGACTTGTATACCAGTAAAAGTTACTTTGGTGTATAGTTACTTATGACTTCCTGAGGGATAGCTTTACCCTATGCTTTACTACAAGGTAAAGTCACACCTTAGAGGAAAGTAGATTGCATGTCTACTCCATGTGTACCATTGTATGTTTTTTTCATCTGTTAATTAAGCCCAAAACTGCATTTTTCATATGCATTACATTGTTGGCTCTTGTTGAGTCTGTGATCCACCAGAATCCTTTACAGCTGTGCTACTGCCTCATCAGTTATCTCCCATTTCATGCTAGTGCATTTGGTTTTAATGCCATAGGTGAAGCACTTTACATTTGTTGAATTTCATTAATTTTTCTAGTATCCAGTTCTCCAATCTGTCAAGATTATTTTGAATTCTATTCCAGTTCTCCAAGGCGTTTGCTATCCATTCCAGTTTTGTGTTACCTGCAAACCTGTTCAGGAAATTCTATACCTGTATCCAAATCATTACTGAAAATGTTAAACAAAACCAGACCCACAACAGCCCCTGTAGAACTCAACTTGAAACTTCCTGCCATTCTGCTATTGATTCACTTATAGTTACTCTTTGGTTGCATTTATTCCACCAGTCATAGATCCACCTGATGGTAATTCTATCTAGCCCAAACTTTTCTCCATTTTACTTATGAGGAAGTCATGGAGGAGTATATCAAAAACCTTACTAAAGCCTAGCTACCATATGTATTTGTATACCATCCCTCACACCGCTTCCTCCAACCCCTAAATAAGACACACTCACACACACTTGCCACAACATCAAGCTGAACGCTCTGGCCACATGGAGTAGGGTGGAGCTCTGTTGTCAGTGTCACACCCCCTCTCCCTTCTGAATTGCCAACAAGCACCACTACTTTGGCAGAGGCTGCAAGGGTGTTAAAGTTGTAGCTCTTGGCCTTGAAGCAGAAGGAGGGGGCATGATGCTGATCACGTAATTTTGCCCCTACTCCTTGTAGCCTGAAGACTCAGCCCTGGGGCCAGTGCTGAGCTCATCCCTCTGCCTCCATTCCAGAGTGTCCCTGCCTCCGTTCCATTGCAGAAATCAGTTTTTAAACCTAAGACATGTACTCCATTTTTAAATGGCTAATTTTCATGAAAGAGGTGTATGTGGCATGTGAACAGATATAGTATATTACATCTACTGCACTCCCTTCATCCACTGAACTAGTTCTTGTATCAAAGAAAGAATTCACATTGATTCATCATGATTTGTTTTTAACAGGACCTAGACAGGTTACGGGGTGAGTGGATAAAAACAGGATGGGTTTCAACACTGACATGTGCAAGGTGATGCACCTGGGGAGGAAGAACCAGCACTATACCTACAGGCTGGGGAACTCCCTTCTCGTCAGTGCAGAGGCAGAAAAGGATCTTGGAGTCATTATTGATGCCAAAATGAATATGGGCCAACAGTGTGGAGGTGTGATCAGGAAGGCCAACTGTACCTTGTCGTGCATCCACAGATGCACCTCAAGCAGGTCCAAAGAGGTGATCCTCCCCCTCTAGGCAACACTGGTCAGGCCGCAGCTGGAGTACTGCGTCCAGTTCTGGGCACCACACTTCAAGAGGGATGTGGACAACATGGAGAGGGTCCAGAGGAGGGCCACCTGCATGATCAGGGGTCAGCATGGCAGGCCCTACGAGGAGAGGCTTAGGGACCTGAACCTGCTCAGCCTCCACAAGAGAAGGCTGGGGGGGGATCTAGTCAGGGGGGACCAGCAGGCATTGGGGGAGTCCCTGTTCCCCCAAGTGCTACCAGGAGTGACTAGAAATAACTGTCACAAGCTGGCAGAGAGTAAATTCAGGCTGGACATCAGGAGGCACTACTTCACTGTCAGAGTGGCTAGGATCTGGAACCAACTTCAAAGAAATGTGGTGCTGGCTCCTACCCTGGGGATCTTTAAGACAAGGCTAGATGAACACCACACCAGGGTCATTTGACCCCAGTACTCTTTCCTGCCATGGCAGGGGGGCGGACTTGATGATCTGCTCAGGTCCCTTCCGACCCTATCAACTATGAAACTATGAAATGTACATTGACTGCTTAGTGAACACCCCTTCCTTATCCATGTGTTAATAAATTAATGATTTTATAATTTGTTCTAGTTAGTCTGACTTCAGTACCTCAGAAGTAACTGGTCTGTAATTCCATGACTCTTCCTTTCCACTTCCACTTTAGCCTGCCTCCAGGTTTCTGGGACCTCACCTGTCAGCCAGGATGCTGCAAATACTGTTGCCAATGTCTCTGAGATTTCTTTAGCTGGTGCCATTAGCATCCTGAGAAGAATTTTGTCAGGCCTAACTGATGTAAATGAATTTATGTTCATAATATTGTTGCATTTGAAAGAGGTGATACTAGTGATTCTTAAATCATGATAGAAAATAAAATGGCTTTTAAAATGGATATTTACCAACTCCATAAAGAAATTTGAGGCCCTTGTAATCTTACTTTGGCAGAGCACCTTTGGGGTGCCTGCTTGTAGCAGGCCCTGTGGTGCCTGCCACTCAAAAGGCCTGAGTAGGCAGCAGAGGCAGCCTGCAGGTGGCTGCACTCCCCAATCAGAAGTCACACAGCTAGCAGGAGACTGCCTAACTGGGGAAGAGGGCTTAGAATATTACCTGGTTGGAGATGCAGCTCAGGAATACCTGGAGGACAGGGTAGGAACTATGGGGATGGCAGGAGGTTTCTGGTCTTAGGGAATGACCTAAAACTAGATTCTGCTGAGGTTGGATGGTGTGGAGGGGGCTGCTTGTGGCAGGACAGCTTCCAGGAAATGCCACAACTGTGCCTCCTCAGTGAAGGGTGAGTATGGGGCACCAGGAAGTCTCAACCCCCACTGCCTTGTGGGTTACCCCATGGAGGGGAAAGGATAGGGGAGCACACCCTGACAGAAAAGCACATGGGTTCAGGCCCACTGAGTGGAGCCTGAGGTAGGTCCCAGGCCCATTGAGTGGGGCCTGAAGCAGGCTCCAGGTAAATTGACAGATGCCCGAGGCCCAAGAAGCATAATGCCCATAATACCCAGAAAGGTCCAGGTAAGACCCCTGAGGCCCAGAGGCCCAGTGAGGGTTAGTGAGGCCTGGGTAAGTCATCAGATGCCTGAGTACCAGAGGCCCCAGTGAGGAGGAAGTGTTGTAGGGACCCAGTGACTGCGTAGATTTGGGCCTGAAGGGCTTCACATAAGCCAACTGGAGTAGTGGCAACCAGCAGCCATGTAGAGTAGTGCCTAAGAGAGTCTGAAGGGCTTCACAGGTGCTGACTGGACTGGCTGCACCTAGCAGGAGTGTAGAGTAAGGCCTGAAGACTGTCTGAAGGGCTGCACAGAAGCTGACTGGTATAGTTGGAGTGGAGGCCCTAGTGAGGGCTGTGAGTTAAAGGCCCAGGCAAATCCAAGGACACCTGAAGCCTAGTTTAGGCCAGAGCTGTCCAGGAAGGGCTGGGGGAGTAGTGGAAAACGTGGATGCCAGTTGTGAGGCATGGGACATGGTATAAGGGGAGGTTTAGAACCTAGGGCGTAATACGCCCTTGGCATTGGGCTTTAAGATGGGCAGCCTCCTGTCTTAACAAAACAACTTATTGTTTACATCAAGGCATGGCAGATGAGCATAGATGGGCAGACTGCCCAGATAGGGGAGTGGGCCCGTATGGTGACTGGCCCCAATAGTTACCCTGTTAAACTTTTATATAGAGGTATTTAAGGTTAAGTGTGTATATATTTGCAGGAGAGGTGTCAAACCTACAGCCCAGCCCATGCAGTTTCTCACAGGATAGAAGACACCTCTGGATCCAGCCTACAGGGCCAGAAAGTTGATGGCAGGACAAATAGCAGCAGCATTAACCCCACAGTCACTGTATTGGTGCGGCTAGCACCTGGGATGTTAATGCTGCTGTTTCATAGATTTCATAGACATTAGGGGTAGAAGAAACCTTGGAAGATCATCGAGTCCAGCCACCCGCCTGAAGGGTAGGAAGTCAGCTGAGGTCATAGGATCCCAGCAAGATAAGCATCCAATTTACTCTTGAAGGTGTTCAATGTAGGTGCTTGAACCACCTCCAATGGCGGGCTATTCCAGACCTTGGGGGCTCGGACAGTAAATAAATTCTTCCTTATGTCCAGCCTGAAATGGTCTTGCAGTAGTTTATAACGGTTTGACCTCGTTATCCCTTGGGGCACTCTGGTGAACAAATGTTCCCCCAGATACTGGTGGTCACCCTGATAAACTTATAAGTGGCCATCAGATCACCCCGAGCCTGAGCTTTTCCAGGCTAAAGAGTCCTATGGCTCTCAGCCTGTCATCGTAAGGTCTGTTTTCCTGACCTCTGATCATGCTCATGGCTCTTTTCTGGACTCTCTCAGGCTTCTCCACATCCTTCTTGAATTGTGGAGCCCAAAACTGGATGCAGTACTCCAGTTGCGGCTTCAGCGAGGCCGAGTACAAGGAGAGAATGATGTCCTGGGATTTGCTTGAGAAGCATCTATGGATGCAAGCCATCATTTTGGTCACTTTACTAGCTGCGGCATCACATTGCGGGCTCATGTTCATCTTGTGGTCAATGATGACCCCCAAGTCTCTTTCTTTCCTAGTGCTAGCCAGCGTACCACTGCCAAGCCTCTAAGGGTGCTGCAGATTTTGCCTCCCAAGGTGGAGAACCTTGCATTTTTCAGCGTTAAACACGGTCATGTTCTCGTCCGCCCATTTGCTGAGCCTGTCCAGGTCAGCCTGGATCACCCTCCTATCTTCTGGTGTGGATGCTTTGCCCCAAAGTTTGGTGTCATCAGCGAACTTGGCCAGTCCACTTCTGACTCTAATGTCCAATCATTAATGAAGATGTTGAACAATATGGGTCCAAGGACAGAGCCTTGGGGGACCCCACTGGTCACAGGGCAACATGATGAGTGACTTCTGTCAATTACCACACTCTGGGTCTGACCATGGAGACAATTCCCAGCCAACAGATCGTGGTGGACCCAAGGGTCCCCAAACTCCTGAATTTCTTGTTTGGGATCCTGGGGACACAATTCTGCAGTGGTGGCATTAGCATCCCAGGTGATTGTCCCTCGGGCACAGCAGCTCTGAGAGCTGTAGGGGTTAACACTACTGATGAATTTCTGGGTTATCTCCACTGGGGGGACAACTCTGTGGTGGAGTAAGTAGCAGCAGCAAACCACTGTGGATTTGGCTTTCAGAACATTGTATCAGAGAGGGCATTACCCAGTTCCAGATTCAGCCCTCAGTGTCAAATGATTCACAGAATGCACTTTTAAAATGGAGGGAGGTTATTGCATTAAGCTGCTTACTGAGAGAATCCAGAGGCACCACAATCTATACAATAAGGTTATGGGAGTGACGTAAAACCTACATAGATGTCAAAAGAGTTTTCCTTTAGACACAGGTCCAAGAAGTCCTTTATCTATCAGTTTCATAAAACACAGCTTTTGCTTCTATTTTTTTATATTGTTCCCTCCTTCTCCCCTGACAGATTTTTATACACACACACACATGCTCCTCAGTTGTTGATAGGAAAATAAAAAGTGCCCTATTCAGTCAGCAGGATGCACAAAAGAACATTTTTTTTCAGCCTGAGATTGTGCAGTGCCCTCTATGCTATCAAATGGCCTCATAACACTTTAGGGTTTTGATGCTCTGAGATGCAAACTGAGCAATTTCTTGGAATTTTTTTCTAGATAGTTTGTTAGTCCCTAAAGGCAATTGGACAGTGGGACCTCCTCAGTCTTGGAGCTATTTCAAAAGCAACTTGAAATGCCCTGACAGAAATTCTTCACAGAAAGTAATGTGAAGGTTGTGACACTAGCCAACAAAAGGCTGACATGCTGTCTTTAGCTTACCCTGTTGTGCTTAGGTAATGGTGGAGTCTCAGATCTATGCGTGCTGTTAGTATTATATGTTCTTCAATAACATAGTACAAGAGGATGAATTCAATGTAGAATATCACCTGGAATTTTGACTTCCCTTTTTGGTTTATATTCTTCCCACACTATTTCACATTAAGCATTAATATATATTAATTACATACTATAATTATAATATTTATAGTATAAAAAGCTCTTCAGGTGGTTGAGTTGAAAATAAAATTTTCAGAAGTGCTTAAGTCCCAAGAAAGTTAAGGATCAGAAGTATTTTTAAAAATTTAAGCCTGGTATATAAAAAAATATGGAGCATGTGAACTGAGATGGGCCTAAGCTAGCAACCAGAACTGTATTTCCTTGGAGTGTTCAAAACTAATGTTTCTTTCTGAGTATGTCTCTGTTTTTAACCAAGTGCGCACTATAAATTGCTTTACTTAAAAAATTCATTGGACAGTTAAACCTGATCTGGAATTTTTGGTCTGTGTCTCACCACAGCCATAGTAAAATAATAAAAATATTTAGACAGGATACAGCACAAATATGAATCTCATACTCTTGTAAACCCTGGCTCATATCAATCTTTGCATAAACCACTCTGCCTGTTAATACTTAGCAGTTTCCAGTGTCTGTTTAAAAAACCCCCCAACCTCACTTTTCAGTAAAGCCAGAGAAAAATTGGCTCCTCATAGATAACATAGTCAGTATTTTTACACTCTCCAGTTACTTTAAGTCATAGTATTAACTGTTCTTCTCCTATTACATTTATTGTGCTAAGCCTCCCCCCCCCGCAACCCCAAAGTCTTTGACTTGTATTATTTTATGTGATTATATAAATGTGACCAAAAAAGTGCAATATTTTTGCAAGCTTCTGGGTGAACTGGTTACTTTCAGATGAGGAGTATACACAGATTTTCATTTACTGGAACATATATTGATAGCTAAATTGAATACCTCCCTCTGTCATTTTTTAAAAGGGGGAGAGGGGGAGACGACTACTAGCATTGCCTCTTGGCTGATGATTCAATAATCATTTGAAATCTTGGACTCAGGAAGAAGGAGCACAAATCTTTAAGAATCGCTTTATTGGACCACTTCTTTTTGTTTTAATTAACATTACATTATGTGAAGGAGATGCAGGATTTAACTACTGTTGGAAGAACTCATTGTTAAAAAGGTTTTCAGGAAGTCCTAATAAAAATTCTTTCATGAATTCTCTATGTGAACTAAATAACCATTTTTTTTCCCCTTCCACACAAAGAATTGCCTTACTTCAACTTTTTTCAGTTCCTGAGAGACAATACCTTTCATCCTGTTCCTATTACTACTTCTTCAGAAGTCTCACCCAATAAACAGCCAATATGTCTTTGATTCTTGACTCTTGGTTTTGAAACCATATAGAAAAAAAAGCTGTTTAAGATAAATTATTCACATATTCCTACACAGATGGATCTTTCAAGTTATTAGGACAATTCCACTTCCTAGGTTACCTCTGGAAGGTGGACAAACAGTTTTAATGTCCTAAAACTACTAATGCAAAATGGGACTTCAGAAGTGATCAAACATGTAAACTTTGGAAAAGCTAAGTATTTTGCAAATGATCTCATGTTTCCTCCATGGGGTACATGGGCCAACCTGAGCAAATTTTTTCTGCTGCCAGAGTTCTCCTGGATGACTGTAAATCAGTATACTCCTATGGAAATCATTGGAGCTGTCAAGCTGAGAACTGACATTTGATATTTCAAAAGCAATGATTATCATCTTGGCCTGAAGTTGAAAAATCTCAGCTGAAGTTCCAAAGTTTTTCCTATGTTTAGCACTGTCCAAGAATATTTTTGGTAGATATAATAATAACTAGTCAAATAATACTAGACCTAAAGAGAAAAATCTCTGCTCTTAAATCTTAAAAGTGAGGACAAAACCTGTGTATCAGTGACTTACCTTGTTTCACTTTTTGCCAGAAAGGTGAATATATTGGTTTGTGGAAGGGACTTACAAAACATATCCTTTTCTGTTTAGTAACAGCAGCAGATTCTATGACACAATTCTGTCTCCTTTTCTATATTAAGAGGCACTATTGTGTGCAGATCATCTCAGTGGAATAAAGCACTGGTGCAGAGGAGCACTAAATCAAATGATAAATTGAGTGTAACATCAATTATGTTAGCTATGCATGGAAATATATACATTTGATGGTCATTATGACACCTGAATATTCAAAGTGAAAAGTGCAAAATACGTTCCAAGATCTGTATATGTGAAAACCTGATAATGATATGCAGTTTGCGTCTAGCATTAAATTCTATAAATCTGCTGGTGTTTTCAGCATTGAAAGCTTGATTCTAAATGGAAAGGTCATTATCATTATTAAGTTTTATAAGAAAATCAGTACGTGTACCAGTATCTATTTAATAACTGAGACATCATGAATGTCAGACTTAACACACTTTGCTGGGTGCTAATAATTCCTTAAGTGTACCCTTGACTCAAGTCAAAGGCAGTATTGGAAATTTGATATTATCTGAACTGCTTGGTAGCATTTAAAAGTACTTCCATAATAGCTAGGTAAAGATATAGTGACTTCACACAACTTTACCTAATTTTACTCCTGTATATCAAAAGTTATATTAAATTCCTTGGCTGTGTCCAGATGAGCATGGCCATGTGGTATGTGGCGCCTCAAACACATCAGCAGCACCACATACCACACATTTAGATGTTCTCTGCACTGCAAGGGAATGGGTCAAGAAAACATGCAGAAAAACAAAAGTGGAGCAGCACACACACAGGAAGCGTGCACTGCTGGTGGGGGAAGGCAATGGGCCCAAAAGCTGCAATGCTCGGATCTATAGGTGGGCCTGCAGTTGCATAGATGCCTTCTATGTGTATGGGAGGGTGCTACACAAACCAGCAGGCCCCACACCGGTTGTTAAGATGCGTGAGGCTGCTGCTGAACCATCTACTCCACCCCTCCAGCCATGAGGTCATTTAAGATCGCAACCATCAACGTCCACAGCTGCAGGAAGGGTCTCTGGAGGTGCCCCTCGAGAAGGGGGGGTACCCCATGGTATTTTTGCAGGAGACCCCAATGACTCCAGCT
>NW_017729022.1:2109752-2124103 GCF_001723915.1 Gavialis gangeticus
CCTCGAGAAGGGGGGGTACCCCATGGTATTTTTGCAGGAGACCCCAACGACTCCAGCTGATGAACCAAATTGGCGGCTGAAGTGGGGAGGCAGGGTCTTCTTTAGTCACCTCTCAGCCACCTTATCTGGGGTGGCTACCCTGTTCTCCCCAGGCCTGCAGCTGGAGGTTCTCCATGATGTTGAGGTGGTCTGAGGCTGCCTGCTGCACCTCCGGGTCCAGATGCAGGGGCTGGTCCTGAACCTTCTGAATGTGTACACCCCTGTGAAGGACCCAGAGTTGGCGGATTTCTTCCACCAGGTGGCCGCATACATTGGCACCCTCAACCCTCACGAGTGCCTGGTCCTTGGCAGGGACTTTAATGTCACCCTAGGTCAGGGGTGGGCAAAATGTGACCCGTGGGCCGGATGTGGCCTGCCAGACCATTCTATCCAGCCTGTGGGGACCCTAAAAAATTAAGAAAGTTAATATTTATCTGCCCCTGGCTGCCTGTCATGTGGCCCTCAATGGCTTGTCAAAACTCAGTATGCGGCCCTCTGCCCAATATAATTACCTGCCATTGCCCTAGATGTGCAAGACTGGTCAGCCAAGGAGCAGAACCAGGCCACCGTGGGCATCCTCGGGGAGATCCTGATGGACAACCCTCTGGTGGATGTCTGGTATGTCTGTCACCCCACTGAACCCCCGCCTTCACTTATGTGAGGGTGGGGGAGGAGCAGGCATGCCAATCCTGGTTAGACTGGGTTAATATCTCTTTGCTGCACTTTGCCCGGGTTCACTTCTCTGGCATCCGGCCAACTCCTTTTAGTGATCACCACCTTGTCTGGGCCCAGGCCATGCTGGGACCTGGATGTCCAGGGTTGGCTTACTGGTATTTCAATGCCAGCCTGCTTGAGGATGTGGGCTTCAGGGAGGCTTTCCGGGAGTTCTGGCTGGCCTGGCAGGAGCAATAAGCAGCTTTCCCCTAGGCTCAGAGATGGTGGGATGTAGGGAAGGTGTGCATCTGGCTTTTTTGCCTCAGCTACACTCGGGGGCACACCCGGCAGAGGGAGGTGGTTGGGGAGCGGCTTGAGCAGGAGGTGCTAGAGCTGGAGAGTCACCTGGCCACTGACCCAACCAACCCATTCCTCTGTAGAGAGTGCCAGGAGAGGTGGAAAGAGCTTCTTGCTCTGGACGATCACCATGTCCATGGTGCATTTGTCCACTCATGCGTCCAGCTCCTTCAGGAGATGGACTGCAGCTCCCACTTCTTCTATGCTCTGGAGAGGAGGCAGGGGGCCAAGAAGTACATCACCTGCCTTCTGGCAGGTGATGGCACGCCCGTCACAGATCCAGGCAAGATGCACCAGCGTGCATGGGCCTTCTATGAAGAGCTCTTCTCCTTGGATCCAACCAATGCTGAGGCCTGTCAGACCCTGTGGGAAGGACTCCCACAGGTCAGCATGGGTGACCGGAACCAGCTAGAAGCTCCTCTCACTCTGGCTGAGTTTTTGGCCACCCTCCACCTGATAACTGGCAACAAAGCTCCGGGCATCAACGGGCTGACCTCAGAGTTCTACTGGGCTTTCTGGGACATCCTCGGCCTGGATCTTGCTGTGATCTGAGACAAATCTGAAGGAAGAGGGGAGCTTTCCCTGTCATGCTGGGGGGCTGTGCTGACCCTCCTGCTGAAGAAGGGAGACCCCCATGACCTAAGGAATTGGCGTCCCATGTCCCTCCTCTGCACGGACAACAAGGTGGTAGTGAAGGCCATCTCGCTGTGCCTGCAGTCCGTGCTGATGGATGTGATCCATCCTGACCAGACGTAAACAGTGCCCAGATGTTCCATCTTTGACAACATGTACCTGGTTCGGGACCTCCTGGAGCTAGCACGCCAGGAAGGCCTGTCTTTCATCCTCCTATCCCTGGACCAGGAGAAGGCATTTGACAGAGTGGATCACGGGTACCTCACAGGCACACAGCGGGCCTTTGGCTTTGGACCCTGCTTTGTGTGGGCTCTCTAGATGCTGTATGCCTCTGCAGAATGTTTGGTCAAGCTCAACTGGACCCTGATGGAGTCCATCCTGTTCAGGAGAGGGGTGCATCAAGGCTGCCCACTGTCAGGCCAGCTGTACGCCTTGGCCCTGGAGCCCTTCCTCGTTCTCCTGTGGAAGTGAGTGGTGGGGTTAATGCTCCGGGAGCCGGCAGTGCAGCTGGTCTTGTCAGTGTATGCTGACAATGTACTCCTCATCATCCAGGACTCGGGTGACCTGACGCAGGTGGAGGCCTGCCAATCATTGTACTCAGTGGCCTCCTCTGCCTGGGTCAACTGGGTCAAGAGCTTTGGCCTGGCGATGGGTGACGGGTGGCAGATGGGCTCACTCCCACCCACGCTCCATGGGATCTGCTTGGGCATGGGCTTGCTGCTCTACTTGGGGGTCTAACTGTCCCTCACAGACCTCTCTCTGCTGAAGAACTGGAACCAGCAGGAGGCAAGGGTGGTGGAGTGGCTCTGGGCATGGGCAGGACTCCTGCGATGTCTCTCCCTGCATGGGAGTGTGCTGGTGCTGAACCAAGTGGTCCTGTCCATGCTCTGGCACCGCTTACACACCCTGCCTGTGCCCCCTGAGGTCCTGGCAGGACTCCAGAGATGGGCGCTGGATTTTTCTTGGCCAGGACGGCACTGGGTTGCTACAGAGGTCCTGAGCCTCCCGTTGTGGGAGGGCGGCCAAGGCCTGGTTTGCCTGTGCAGCTAGATCTTGGCATTCCACCCTCAGGCCCTGCAGTGACTGCTATATGGTGTTGGTAGCCAAGCGGCATGGGGTCACCTGGAGCACACTTTCCTCTGCCACTTCCGGGGGCTCTGATATGACTGGCAGCTTCTCAGCCTGCGTGGCTTCTCCCTGAAGGACCTGCAAGGGCTGCCAGATTTCTACCAGGACCTCCTCTGGGCCTGGAGGCTGGTCTCCACCTCCAGGTCCCCTGCAACAGTTGCCCAAAGTGCCAACCTGCTCCTTGAGTCCCTCCTCTGGAACCCCCAGCTGGAGGTGCCAATGGCAGAGGTGCCCCAGTTGCGACAGAGGTTGATCCTGGCTGGTGTCACCTGTATTGGAGACCTCCTGGACTACGATAGGCAGGAGTGGGTGGACTCTTCTCTGCTGGCCCTGCGCATGGGTCTACCGATGACACGTGCAACCTGCCATCTGGTCCAGGAGGTGAAATCTGCCCTACCTCCTGACGCCTTTGCCAGGTCCTGCACAGCGGTGGTCCCCACCTCCCCGTGTTCTCCAGCCCCATGGAATTTGTTGTGGGGCCGGTGCCTCGCCCAGCTTCATGGCACTCCCTGCTTTACCACCTGAGCTGGCTGAAGGACACCAGACCAGTCCGTTTTTCCACTGTCCATTGCCGTCACCTCTACACGCTCATGCACCACACTGTCCATCATGCTGCCCTCACATCCTGCTCAAACACCAAGTGGTGGGACCTGCTCAGCCAGGGTGTGGCTGGGGCACCCCAGTAGCTGAGTCTGTACTCCACTCTCATCCCATGAGCCACTGGGGACCTCAGCTGGCAGCTCTTCCATGGAGCCATTGTCATGGGTGTGTATACGATGAACTTCACAGACACCCTTGTTTCCTGCCCCTTCTGCGGGCAGAGGGAGACCCTGGTGCACATGACCCTTGAGTGCACCAGGCTGCAGCCCCTCCACCTCCAGAATATTCTCCTGAGATTCTGGTTGAATTTCTCTCCCCACCTTTTTGTTTTTGGTCGCCCCATCCATAGCCCCACCAAGTCCCTAGACCTCCTGGTCAACCTCCTCCTAGCCCATACCAAGTGGGACCTGTACTTGACCAGGAAGGAGGCTCTGGCTGGGAAGGTGCCCAGAGGCTGTGGGGCTGCTTACTGTGCATGTTTCTGGGCAGAGCACCAGTGGGTAGCATCCACTGGCTTCTTGGATGCCTTTGAGGATCATTGGGTGTGGCCTGGGGGGCTTTGCTTGGTGTCCCTCTCAGGCACACTTATTTTCACGATTTGACCCTTTGACCCACACAACATTCCTATCCTGCTTTTTTTATTAGTTGTCCTAAGAATTTAGTTGTACCACTCACTCATTAGCCCCATAGGGGTTACCGGTTAGCCAGGTGGGCCTTAGGGCCCACTGTATGAGTGTTACAAATAGACAGGAGCTTCTGAGGCCTGGCCAATTGCTATATGGGCACACTAACACCTTGTGCCAGCTGGACTACTAAAGCATCTCTAACCTAGATTGGCCCCTGCACCCTCTGCCCACTGCAGCAGTCTGGCAGTGGGGGCTGCTGCCTGGTTGTGACCTGCTGCCACCTGCGACAGCAGGCACCCTCTTGGACTTGCAGTCCCATGGCTACACACCTGTCAGACCTGGACGGGGACTGCATGACCACTTTGGCTGTGGTATGGGCACTGCGGCAGAGCCTCTTGCACCTCTTCACCAATTGCCAGTGGACTGTGCTGCACAGTTGGCCTTTGGGTGGCACTGCCACCATGTCTTTTGGTGCCCCTGCTTTGCCATCTGGGCAGCTATCACCCAGAAGATGTGCTCATTGCAGTGGCCCACTTTGAACTGTCAAAGCATGTTCTCCTGGCCCCAAATGCTCAGGTCATCCACCTCATCTGCCCTCCAGCTCAGTTCCTGGTGCTAGCCATGGGCAGGCTTCTCTGCGTGGGTCTTGCCACTTGCCTTACCAGCAGAGATGCTGGTGTTCCCTATTTAAAAATTGCAAATTCTCTAACAAGAAACCCAAATCCTCTCATTAAAATACCAAAAATCCACATTCTTCCACAATTAAAATGAAATGCCACTGTATAGATAGAGATCAGTTGGGCAAAGTTTTATTGATATATTTACAATTTTAAAGCAATTTGTCAACCTACCAGTTCCTCTATCTTGATAATAAAATGAATTCTAAATACCTATACATTTTGGCATTTGGCTTTGTTTTTTTTATTATAGAAAAATCAGAGCTGCCCCTGCCCCCTTTGCTCACTAGGATGTGGGGTGCTGAGCAGCACTGAGATTCTGGTGCCCTGCCCCTGCCCCTCACTCCCAACCTACAGCCTCCCTGCATACCCCTCACTTCTGACCTGCAGCCCCTGCCTACCCTTACTAGCTCCCTCTCAGCTGTAGTTCCATCCCAGCACCAGGGCATGGGCTCAGCTGCAGCTGCCCCACTGGATGCTTTGTGGCTCTGAGCGGTGCCAGCCCTTACTGTTCTGCTCCCTGTGCCTCTGCCCAGGCTCCAGTGATCCCCATGCTGTTCCTAGGAAGCCACTGACTGGGGCTTAGGCACTGGGCTGGGCAAACCCCTTCCTTTCCAGACCAGCCTTGCCCTGCTTTAGGAGGGCAGAGGGGATCTAAGCCTGGCTCTGGTGGCCTCTCCTACCAGGAGTGCCCCCCCAAGCCCCATCTCTCTCTCTCTCTCTCTCTCTCTCTCTCTCTTTCTCTCTCTTATACACCCCTGCTGCAACCTCCCTCCAGACCATCACACACCCAAGTGTTTCCTGGGACCAGGAGCACCCCCAGGCTGGGGCTGCATGGCCCAGCACTGGTGGAGGCATGGAGGAGGGCTGCAGTGTGGCAGTTGCCTCTGCAGCCACCGATGCCTGGTGAATGGGCATGCAGGCTGTTAGATGTGTGGTGGGATGTGGGGTTTGGGAGGTAAGGGAGGGGGTGGGGAGAATTGGGGGCATTTGTGGATGGGTGTAGGGTTTGTGGGGGTTAGGTTTGTGGAGGCTGCATGGGCCTTGTATGGGAGCTTTGGGGTGGGGTTTGTGGCTGGGGATGTTGGGGGGGGATTTGTGGGTGGATTGTGGGGGGCTTTGCAGGTGTGACGGGGCTATGGGTGGGGGGGACTGCTTGGGAGGGGTGGGACCCCTGCCTGCCCACAACTGCTGCAGTAGCAGCAGTGGCTCTCCTGGTGCTCATAACTTACTACTGACTGGCAGAGCCCCCTGGCATCACAGAGTGGTCCCAGCTACTTGGGACCCTGTGTGGCCTGTGCCACATGGCGCTGCACCAACCTGGCCCACCCATGCACACCCTGGACCAGAACTGGGCTGCTCTTACTGTCACCTGGGATCCCTGCACTGCATAGAGGGGATGCGCACCCTCAGGCCCACCAGGTCCTCCCTCCATGTGGATCTGCTTGCTTCCATGGAGCCTCTGGTTGCCTCCTGAAGCATGTCCTATGTCACTTTTTTTTCAGCGAGGTTTGTTTTTTTTTTTTGATACCAGGATTTCCCAGTTTCAAAATTAGAGTCAGCACTGCAAATATACAGTGTGGGGAACATTTTTTAATTCCCAGTCTGCCTCTTGAGGCATCTCAAACTGCTTTGAGATAGTGCAACAGGCGCATGCTCACTTGTCTGGACGTGCCCCTTGACTGCATCTGCACATGCAATTCGTATGTAGCAATACACTTCAGAGCAGTTTGTGCCAGTTTATCACTCCTGGGTGCAGTGTTTATACGTGATACCATGATTGAGGCACATTAAACTGGGGTGGAGCAGCCCCAGTTGACAGGGGCCCTGGGAGGTCAGCCTGCAAGCCCAGGGCTGCTCTGCCCCAGCTCAGTGTCTTGAGGAGGGGTTGGCTGTGGCACGAGGGTGCTCCAGTGAAGGGCTAGCCAGCAGGCAGCCCCTGTACTGTAGCACCCTCATGACTCAGCCAGCCCCAGTCATGTTTGCATATGCATTTGAGTGCATATAACTACTCTGCTGTGGAAAAGTGCTTGTCCTGGACAGTATCATTCTATAGTGGGATTAATTAAGTTACTGTACCCTAATATAGGTGCATGTGTAGACAGTGACACTTTACTGTGGAGCTAATTAGTCAGCTCTTCAGTAACGTGCACGTGTAGGTGCATCCCTTTCCCCTTTCTATAAGAACTGGTTAGGCAGGCATAAAGGTTGAGTCACAATGGGCCTATTCTATATAGCTATTCCCTCAGTTTTACAGGAGCATATTGTACTTACTGCAAAATGTATGTGTCAGTAATGACAACAAAATGAAGCCTTTTGTACCCAAAATAAGTGCCTGGCACAACAATATTTGCATCAGTGTCAAAATTGCTTTTTGAAATGTCTTGGTGGAATGGTGCTGTCTAAATATAAAATATGTATTTATTCAGCATTTTTTTAAACTTTTGTAATTCCTGCATTATATTATCTCTCATTCAAGTTCAGCAATAAGTTGATACAGCTTGTTTCTTTTTCTATTATATATTTAAATTAAAAATCATAAGATGTAGCTTCTATTAATGAGTTTTGTAGGGGTCTTTTAGTATTATGTCCCTAGGCGACTTCCTTACTTGATATGAAGTCCTCATAAGAGGTGCTTGTGCACCTGATTAATTCATAAATGGTGTTGAGGGCTGCATATTTGCACAATTCTTGTTAAATCATGGAAGTCTGCTATTTCTCTGTAGGATGTATTGCAAATTATGATGCCCACATTATGCATGTAATCACACCAATCTGTTTGAGTCCCAAATTTTCCAAGTATTCTTATCTATGTGACAGTCATCTTGTAAGCTAAAGGTCAAGGAATATCAGCACTATGTATGTGTATTGTGAAGGAAAATAAATGGATAAATAAATATTTAGATGGCTTATGCTTACATATTGGAAAAATAAGATCAACAAATGCATAATAAATGACCAGAAAAATTACTCATATATGCCTACTTTTAAAATTAATGGTAGTTAGACTTGACATAAATAGGACATGATCTATAAGACACATAGTCAACTCCATTGAATAATTTCTGCGAATCTGTTTTGGTTGGTAGATTGTTATTCAAACGTCTAGCTGTGTTGGTTAGTTATAGCAGACCACACAAGTTACAGTATTCCCTTTTCTGTTTGAAGGAGTATAAATCAGATTTCTTGCTCATGACTACAAACCCAAAAGCTGCTGTTGAATTCCCAGCATGTTGATTCCTAATGGAAGCTGAGGACATGGAACACCTAACAAGATCAGTGAAGTATTTGCTATGTATGTAGTCATTCCTTCTAAAAAATACATTTGCTGCAAGCAAAGAAAAAGGGACATAAATATAGTCATAAACATTTCTTTAAAAATCAAATTATTTCCTATTTTAAGGTTCAGGAACCAAGTCTAATTTGTATGTGTATAATCAAGATAGTTGCTACTAATAGAGTTTTCTTTTCCTAAATACATGAAACAGACTATTTATTATGTATTATTATTATTTACCTCCTGGGGGCAGCTCCATTGCATCTGGTCTTTCTGTGTAAACACATAGGGACACATTACCCCAAATCCTCTACAATATGAGAGTTAGGCACCTAAATACATGGAAGTCTCTGCTTAGATTGGATGGCCATTTTTAACTTGATCCTACCTTCCACCTTCGACCTCCCAAATCTCCGCATGTATTCATAGTGGTGCCCTGGCAACAGTTACATTGTGGACTTTGGTACCTTAAGTTTAAGAAAAATACCAGAGTCAAATCACCTCTGGTGCATATTTGTAGACCACACAATTTGTCTCTTTCTTTTACAGATAAAGGAATTTATTTTGACTTGGTCTTACCCTGACTTTCCCTTTCTGGTACAAACAAGTACAGGACTGATTGACGTCATTGAGACTACTCCCTCCTATGTATCCATATATCCAGACAGCTAAACAAGGTCAAATAACTGTGGGAGCAAAGTTGCACCTGCAGTTGTAGAAGTTGTAGAATGTATAAGCTAAAATGGGCTTTAAACATCCTAAGATATGAGAACCAATAAAGGAAAAAAGAAAATGCTTTGCAACAACACAAACAGATGAAAGGGGCTAGAATTGCAGAAGTGACTTTGGTGAAGGGGTTTGTGTGACTGATTCTTTGTGCCAGTCAACTGGGGAGTTGCCTGCTGTGTACATGAGCCTGATTCAGCAAACACTTAAACCTGGCCCTAACTAAGCATGTGACCAATTCCTATTGGCTACAATAAGACTACTCAAGTGCTTGAAGTTAGATATGTAATTCATCATTTTGCTGAATTGGGGCCACTACAATGGAAGAATGTAATATTTTCTGGATTAATGTATAGCAAACGTACTCCCCAGAAAGGAACTTTTTTGTGAGCAGTGTTGTTATAGAGAGTTGGTATGAGAGGACTGCCTAGTGCTCTTTGTTTCAACTCACTAGGGTGCTGTCTTTCCCTGTATTATTATTATTACTGTGTGCTCTGTAGTAATTTAACATCTCAAAAAGCTAATAGTTCTCCCTAAATTGTAGCCTGCATACCATTACTGTTACTTAGAGTAGAGTACAAAAACTATTTGCACACTACACTGGCTGAGTGTTTTTTGCAAATCCAAGAACATTGATTGAAAATATAGCTTATATCTTTGCTTCATGCATTTCCTCTGTATATTCTTTAATGCTTCAGAAATATTGGACCAAATTCAACCACTGGAATAAGCAAGCATATCTTTCATTGAAATAAATGGGAGCTGCACCCACTTACTTTAATATTAAAGTTAGTCCATTATCTAAATAGCACAAAGGATACTTATTTAGCAGTAGGACTTTGCATACAATGCTGAAGTCAAGCATGCTACAGGGCTTGAGGACACTGAAGTATTGATCAAACATCAGTGACTCGCACTGTCTTGTTACATTTTATGTAGGGGTCTACCAAACTTGAGGAAGTGGCTGGCCAATTTTGTGGGCAGATCCTGGTGCCAGCTGCCATTTCCATGGGTGGAACACGGTGGGGCCCCCTTATACCTCTGATTGGCCAAGGGGCTCTGGCATTCCTGCCCCTGCCCACAGATTGCCACGTGGCCCCAAACCATGGTTTAGTTACCCTGATTAAGCATGGAAAGCCATCTACATGTTAATAAACGTAGATTAATTGCTTCTTTGGTCTTAATGAGGGTAATTAAGCCATGGTTTGCGGACATGCCCATGAGGTGGGATTCATGATTTTGGAGAGCTAGCTGCAACCCCCCCAAAAAATATTTATTGGTAGGCAGAGAGTTTTGGAGCATGTGGGGTGAGGGGTGGGAGGGGAGAGGGGCAGGACTGCTTGAAGCAGAAGTTGCAGAGGCTGCAGGCTGTGCCTCCTGCTGTGAGCAGTCCCATATCACCTCACCTCTCTCCTCTCTGTCCCCTCCCCCTCCTCCCCCTACGCCCCATGCTCTAAGGCTTTCTGCTTGCTGGGAATTTCTTTTTTTTTAGTGAGCCCACCAAAATTGGTGCACCCACCATTTTTCACAGAGCCTGCCATTTTTTGCACACCCTGCCCATATTTGCTGTTTTTGTGAAAATTGCACAATTGCAAATTTGGTAGGTTCCTAGACATATGTTGTATGAATCCACTCCTGCAGACAAAGCCTTACCAGCATCAGACCAGGCAGACTGTCCTTATCAACTCTGGTCAAGACTTTTTGGTTGCTCTTATCCATCCCGGATTCACCAGATCAGTAACATTCACTTGCTGCTATCTGTGAGATGTGATTCAAAGTCATCATAGATCAATGCAATACAGTGCTGTCCAAGTGAACTAATTCCAGCTGTCCAAATGAACTGATGATGATGATGATGATGATGATTTATATGAGGCCAGATCATAGCCCCTGTTATGCCTACTTTTTGCCAGTGCAATGGCAAAAAAACAAGTGTAAAGATCACCTAAGTAGGCAGCTGTTGATTTCCATTTTACATGAGAATCCATGTCTGAGATCCTGTTGGCTCATTTCCTGCCCAACAGTTCCTAATATACAGCAGTTGGTGGGAAAAAGGATTGTAGATACAATGCTGCTGTCCAAACCATTGTACTCTCCATAACTTTTAGCATCTCTGCTACTACTTAGGCATAAGGACATCACTAGGATAAATGCCAAAAGTTATGCAATCTTCCTAAAAGGTGGCCTGCTCCAGATGAGCTGGCCCAGTATTTCAGGGAACTTCTGTTACATCATTTCCAAATTTACACCAGGAGCTTCTCTGAACTTCACTTTTGTTGCAACCACAAGCACTGTAATTATGTCTGGCACAATGTCCCCATGCTCATTATGTCTCTTTGGACTTTCCTTCTGTGAGACTGTGCTTTTACAGTGCAACCTTATATGTGCTTTTAAAGTCAATGTCCATCCTAACTAAAAGATGAAGTGGAACACTGACAGCTAAGGATGTAAAAATGATTGGGCATCCTGGTTAACTGCTTCTGCAAGTCCCAGTGCGACTATTCAGATATAAGAAATGGCTTTAAAAAAGTGAGCAGTTGCCCCAAGATTCAAAAAAATACAATGCCCTCTGGTGCCATTTACCCCACACCAGAGAAATGAGAGGCAAGAGCATCCGGTCATTCATGTTGCAAGATAGTAGAAACAGTTGCCATCCACACAAATTAAGCACTAAGCAGGTAAGCTTGAGACAGAAAAAAGTTTCAGCAATGAAAGTGGGTCTGACTCAAATGTTTACATGTTGTATTTTGGAAACAACACCCATCAGAAATTTCAAATACCAAGAGCTAAAATATATTTATCTGATCCATCTGTAGAAAGCTAGTTGTTTACCACGTGGCACAGCATGACAATAGAGGTCCCACTAGCCAGAGAAAATTTAATATACTGAAACTAAAACATCCCCACAGCCTTTATTCCAGTTAAATTTGTCAGTCATGCTACCCATCTCAACCAGTTCCCAAAATGTTATTGAATGAGCTAACACTTAGTGAATGTCATCATAAGCAAATAATGTGCACTGTGTCTCAGCTCCAATGGGAACACAATAAATAGTACTGCAATGTGCAGCCAAGGGGGAAGTTATTTATGCATTCTGTAAATCATCATTCTATTTATTTCTATTATTTTAGGTCTAGGTGTGAATAATCAGTGCTCTGTCTTTGTATAGCTTGACTCATTGTCCCCATGATCTGTGTTCATGAGACCTATTCCCTTCCCATCTGTCCTACTTTTTTTCTATAAACTATACTTAAGAACATAACAAGTACCATAATAGTCATGTCTACACGTGCAATTACTGTGAAGCAATAAACTCTGGAGTTTATTGTCCCAGAGTTTATTGCTTCATGTGTGCCCAGGACTGTGGCATGCTGAGCCAGGTCAAAGTAGCCCTAGCTAGCAGGGGGCCCAGGGGGGCTCGCCCCTTCCCTGCCTCTGGTTCAACGTGCTGTGGAGGGGCCTGCTGGAGCATGAGGGTGCTCCAGTGCAGGGCTAGCCAGTAGGCAGCCCCCACATTGAAGCTCCCATGTGCTCCAGCCAGCTGGAGCAGTGTCTCCATGTGCACTACAGTGAAGTAAAAAAATCTGCAGCAGGGTAGTATTTGTGCAAGTACAACCTTGTTGCAGAGTTAATTACAGTAAAAGCCATGTTAACCGCCACTTCATTAACTGGCATGCTCTATTAACTGGCATGCCGGTTGATGCTGGCTGACATGGCAAAAGGGAAACTGGAAGTGGGACTTCTGGTTTTGTCGAATCCCACAGCCTGAGGGAAAGCAGCCTGCGTGGGGTAAAGCAGCCTGCGTGGAGCCTCCCATCCCTTTCTCCCGGCACACTGACACCAGCAGAGAGGTGGGAGGGGTGGCACGGTTAATCAGAGATGTGGATGTGGTGGGAGAGGCATGTTTGCCTGACCAGGCAGGTGCCTCTCAGATAACCAGCACATTTGGTTATCTGGCACCCCCATTTCCCATGGGTGCTGGATAATGGAGCTTTTGATGTAATTTACTTCAGCTTAATAGGGATGCAGCTGCAAACAACAGAGCTAATTAGTCTACTTAGTAGTAAACGTCTCATGTAGCCACAGTCACTGGGTCTGACCAATGGCTTATCTAGCCCAGTATCCTGTTGCCAACCGTGGTAGAAGCAGATGCTTTAGAGAAATGGTTCTCAGCCTCTTTTGGACCAGGACTCCTTTGTAAACATCAATGGCCAGTCCTGACCCAGTGCCCCTCACCCCTGAATTGCTGCCCCCCTGCCCCCAGCTCCAAGCCCCCCCGTGTGTGGGGTGGGGGGTGGGGTGTGAGGCAGGGGGGGAGTATGTGGGGCAGGGGGGCCCCAAGCAGCCCCTTCCAAGCTGGAACTCTGCCAGCCTGTAAGGGAAAAGCCACGGTTCCCCACATTTTTCTCCTTTAAAGGAGAATCCATTTTTAAAGTTTGTTGATCCATTTTTAAAGTTTGTTCATGACTTTCATATATTCTCGTAACCCACTTTTGGGTCATGACCCACAGGTTGAGAAATGTTGCTTTAGAAGGATAGCATATGAACAGGGTATATCTAGAATATCCCCAGTCGTACTTTCTCTGGCCTTATCTACACATTTTTTTTTATCACCAAGTATAAATCCATCACTTCACTTCTGTAACTTCTCATGGGTTAGCATCTGTTTACCTAGTGGTCTGGACTGTTTTAATACTGTGTTCTGATACATTGTTGTTATATGACCTTGGGTAAACTATTGTATGCTTCATGGAGATAACAACATTTCCCCACCTCACATGAGTTTTAGGACAGTAGACACATACAAGCTTGTGACATACTTACTTACCAAAGTAGAAGAAACATATAAATATGATAAATATATAATCTTTAACTTTTTTCAGTTACATATGTGCATATCTATTAGCTAAACCTATCATCTAGTCCCAGAATTGTTGCCATTATTATGTATACTTCAGTAGCTCCAAAGATCCTACTCTGAATCAGGATACTTTTGTGCTAGGTGCTATTTTAATACACAAAAATGTAGTTCCTGCTCCAAAAATTCTTACAGTATAATGTAGGACAAGACACAAGTGTGCATGACAAAGGAGATAAATTGGAAGTATAATGAAGAAGTTTGTAACTATTACTAATAGAAACTAAAGTATAAAAGCCAAGAAATAAATTAAGTGATAACCTGAAAATCTTACTGCCTCCCTCAGATTACATCTCCAAACATCTTGGAGCATTTGGGTCAGAAATATTGATAACTGGAAAAATAAGAGTGATGGTACAATGTGTTAGGCCAGTTATTCAAAGACTCAACAACACACAACTTCACTGTGTATTTTTCTCTCCTGCCAACTCTATCCTTTTTTAGTTTACTTTTGGCTATTCTTCTCAATCTGTACTAAAAAAAAGAAAACTTGATCTGGAATGTGAGGAATAAGCAATCCCTAAATGCATGCAATTTTAGAAGCCACAAATGCTGGAGAGCTCCACGCAACTTGACGAACTGTAATTAATCAAATGTTCTCTTCCTGAATAAAATTAACTAACAAAGCTATGAGTTATATGGTAAAGCATTTAAGTCTGAAGACACAATAACACGCAAAAAGCCTTTAAGTAAGTTTCTGGATATCCTGAAGTCAG
>NW_017729022.1:2124311-2142242 GCF_001723915.1 Gavialis gangeticus
TGGATATCCTGAAGTCAGTGAGAATTTTTCCACTGACTTTCAAGGAGCCAAACTGTATCCTGTCTGTTCTGTTTTCATTTGGACGTCAGGTACCGGCACACAGCATAAATGTGAAGTAGACAGAGACATGCACAGGGAAGGGCTGAAATAGTTAACAAAATCAATATATGTGGGGAAAGTAGATGAAAACATAAACCAGACTAAGATACTTTTTCCAGACCAAGATTTTTAAGTTTTCTGTATTTTGTCATTTGTTAAACCACAAATAGTTATAAACAGAGCTTGCAGTTCAGAGAGCCTTTGTTTCTAACATAAACAAGGTATGGGGCATAGTACTGTATGTCAGCCAAACATGACTATAAGTTACAAAAATGATATATATGTATAAAAGAAGTGTCAGGCACAAACTGAAAAATGGTAGTTGGACATGAATAAATATAGGAAACATACTGAACCTAGAAAAGCAATAAGTATTTAGCAGAAAAATGATCCACACTAAATCTGCACAGGTACTGTACTGTGTTTGTGAAATTAGTTCAATTCAGCACATTAAGCTTCAGAAACTGAGGAAGTTTGTACCATTCCGAGTATCATTATTCTTCATGGAGCTTTTTTGGTCCAGCTGAGAAAAGTTGTACTTACAAAATCTGTACTCAACAATACTGAGCAAATGTAACTTTTCATGTGACTAGGGCTAGGAGCAGAACATTATACGGTTTTGAACTGAATTACATGTACAGGAAAGATGATTTATTTTCTTTTAAAGAGATGAACTGTAGTTCACTCATTAAGGAAAATGACATGTTCCATCTGAAACTGCTGTGTTTCTTAATAATCAGGTCACATCTTAAAAGCAAAAATCTGTAAATTACTCATTTTGAATGCAGATTTTTCAGTTTAATCAAGTTATTTTTTTCTTTCAGCAATAGCATTGATGTAAACTTAAACTAGGCAGTGCTTCATTTGAAATTGTTATTCCAAATGCATCTTAAATGGTTTCCTTGCAGAGGTGAAAAGAACTCAAAGTACTCAGATAACTCTGTCAGCCTGTAAGTACTCTGATGCCAGGAACTCAGTTAATTGTGTATGGGATGATGGCAATATCACTGCAGTAAACAATGTTCCAAACTTACAAAGCCTGCAGAGGTCAGTATAGCAACATCAACAAGAAATTATATAGCTACACTGAATAGATTAGCAGTCCCAAATATTTATTTTTAAAACATACCAAAAAGATGTATTATTTTATCTATTAGCACAACTGTGGCGCTGTCACACTGCTTGATGAATATGCTTATAAAAAACAGCTATGCTATTGCGGGTACTAAACATTTTGTAAAAGGTTTTTTCTTCCATTTGGCTTTAAAAACAGCTTGATTATAAAAGATGGTTTGCAAATCAGTAACACTGCAGAAAATTCTTATATTTGTTTATTTTTCTCATGTTGAAGGCATAAAACAGACATCAAGTTAAGTACTCATGATATATTATATATTATGTGATGCATAGAGTACACAAGTAAACATAGCACATGCATATACACAAGTATCCATATGAAGATAATATGCTATGCATGCATACATATATACAGTGTCTGTGTGGATTATAGTTTATGAATAATAGTAAAATGAATGCATGATAACAATATTATTGCATACATTTTTCTACTTTTCACTTAATGATATTTTCTTTAAAAATGTTTGAAGAAAGTCATTGGATGGGCATTGTGTAAAACTTCAGAACACTTTCCACAAGCCGTCTTCTCTGTGCTGACCTGTCAATGACCTCAGCCCTGACATTGAAGGACTACCCTCGGTATGGGTGAGAAGTAAGTTTCTTCAATAGCTCCTCTGCTCCAGACATGTATAAAAAAGAGACTGTAAACATATACTCCGGGTTTGTTTTGGCTCTGACTGAGCTGACAGTTGTCAAATTCATTAAACTTAGAACTTTTAGACATTGTGGTGGAACTAAATGTGGACAGGGGGTCCTACAAATAAGTGGCAAGCTGTAAATTCAAAGCAGCTAAATCTCCAAAATGTAAATGGAATGACAAAGCAGCTTTACAGCTATCCCTGCAAAATTAATATTATTCGCTCAATAGCATGGCTACAATGTTAAAAGCTTAGTTACTGTAGAGTGAGAATTCATGATCATTTATGAAATGGTGCACATTTCTGTGTATTTGAACAGAGCTCCTTGGGCTCTATGCAGAGATGCTGATGCAGGTAAAAAGAGTGTAGGCATTTTGGGTTCTATTTTGTTTTTTCACAAAGCCCACCCTGAGGAACATGGCAAAATTATGTCAAAAGATATATTATGTAAATTTTGCAAAAGATCCTAAGAAAGGGAAATTTTAAGGTTTTTTTTTTAGACAATAGCTATAAATAATGTTTTTCTTCAAAAGTTAACAAGGTCTGTTTTTTCTCTCAGCTCTGTGCCATACGTTTCTGAATGGTCCATCTGTCTATTTCAGTTTTGTCCTGTGTTGTTCATCATGACATCTGAATGCCTATGAAATGTTTTATAAGTCAAGCATTTAGATGCTGACAGCAGTTCTAGAACTCATGCTATAATCAATGGTTTTTCTGTACGCCCTCACAAAGCACAGGACTTCATTTCCACACACCATCTCTGTTCATGGTAAGTTTTCCAAAAGAAGATGGGGTTTCGGCAAAATTGGGCATTTTAGAAAAATGTATATGCATAAATATACATAAATTTATGCATATTTACATAAATGTATGTATGTTGCAAATAGGCAACATACATAAATATGTTGCCTATTTGCAACAGGCAGAGCATACTGTGTACAAGTTGTAGTGAGAGTCCAAATAGCCCCTTGCTTCCATCTATGTATCTCTTTTTGTCTTTAATGAATGTTGCATGCACACACACATCAAGGGAAGTTTGCAGCTCAACACTAGAAGGATTAATTTATGCCCTGGAGCTTTTTTGGCATACAGCAGCCAATTTTTTCCTTCTGGTACAGAATGCAGACAGGTCTCAGTGAAGTCAGTGGAAGAAGTGTGCATAGATTCTAGAACAGATCTTGGCTCTATGTGTTTTTTACACTCCTTTCAGCTCAATCAGAGATCCAACTGAAACATCAATGGCTTTGGGTCAAATCCATCTATGATGTAACTACTGGGAATGCAAAATAATTACTCTAGGGATGTATTTGGAACATTATTTGGGCTCGTGACACAGGTATATGTATGGATTAAACACTGACTATGTCTGGCACATACTTATGGTAGCGAAGTAGAAAATTAAGTGATGGAACTATCCTAAATCTCCATGCAAAATCTCAGAGAAGCTGCCTGCTTGTGTTAGCATGAACCACGAAAGTTAGCAAATTGTTATTGTTAGGTTTCCATGCTAATACTTAATTGAGTTGTAGAGCTATTATTGCAGTGTATTATCAAGAAAAAATGCCTTTAAAACCTTTTTTTTACAAAACTCCAATATATAGAGACTTTAGAAAACCTAAATATATCATAGCATGCGTTTTTGAAGATTTTGTTATAATGTTGAAGAAAAGATAATTTTTATAAGATAGTGACAAACTAAGGGCTTTTTATTGCCCATTTAGACTCTTTTTCTGGTAGATCTTTGATTAATCAAAGTAAAAACATAGGCAAAGGAATTTGGATCCTGAGTCTGGTGTTAAGAGACTTGAAATTCAAACAACAAATAGTAGGAAATCTAGCGGAGAGCATTAGCCACAGCTTCTAATATGGGTTTGACTCACCACCTCTTTCAACCTGTATAGTAGTTTGTATCTTTGCAAACTGAACAAAAAGTAGGGGTAAAGAGACACTATTATTGATGGGAGTGTTTGCATTCACACAAATGACTACAGAAACATCAAAGTGATTGAGAGCCTGGTCCTACTCTCCTAACTTTTTAGGATCTGAAATATAACCAAGTGAAACGAAGGCATTAATGGTGTTAGGAGGTCCTGAGTTACTGTGGGACAGACCATCAAAACATAATTTCCTAATCATCACCACCACCATCATCATCATTGTACTTATAAATCCTCCAAAATATCTGCATCTGATATGTGCACTATTGTTTCATTAAGTCTTGCCAAGACCATCTGCTAAGGCTACAATAAAAGAACAAGCAGTTCAGGCTGATGTGGGTGAGCTAAAGTACTTTCAAAAAACATATACCCTTTGGGGGAGTGGTTGTGACCCTGGGAAAACTACCAATTCCCATTAATTTCAGTAGGGGCAGGATCTCTGTAGAAAGTTCAGCATGAAAATAAACACTACTTTGTGCATCTGACCTTCAGTGCCTTTTTCTTATCCATTGGAAAGCTTTTCTAATTAATAATCCAAATCAAAATAAAATCAGTTTGGGGTTTTATCTCTATTTAATCCTAGCCAATATAATCTCACCTTCCCAAGACTTCTTACTTGCAGGAAGGATATAAAATCTACACCTGCAATTAGTATGAAGAAATAAACTCTGGAGCAGTTTGAGCTGGAGTAAATTACTCCCAGGTGCAGCATCTACACATGAGCCTATGACAGCAGCAATTTATTCCCAGGCAGAACAGTTTATACCAGGGCCACTCTTTCCCAGCTGGCAGGAGGAACAGGGGGTCAGCCCCAGATTCTGGGTGGTGGCATCAGGTGTTGAAGGGGCTGGCTGGGACATAAGAGTGCTAAAAGTGTGGAGCCATGTGGCTAGGTGGCAGACAGGAGTCTGGCCCCTGGCTGACTAAGCTGACCAGGCACAATTTATGCCTGTGGTCAGCATCTACACGTGCATTTAATCACAGTTAATTACTCCACCGTAAGACAGTACTGTCCTTGACAGTACTATCTTATGTTGCATTAATTAGTTTACTGCACCCTAATAGCATCTCACATGTAGTTGGTGATGCTTTACTCCACAGCTAATTTGACTACTCTGCAGTTATGTACTTGTGTAGATGTGGCTGCTGAGTTTGTGCTTAAGGTCATTGTTTCCCTCTGTCTTTATGGGTGACCTCCATAGACATTTGGCAAAGTAACAGTTTCAAAATCAAACATCTTTGTTAGATTGTTGAATCTACCTGGAGAGATGTGGGCAGTGGTATCCCCCAAGTCTCTGTCCTTGGATCAGTACTGCTCAATATCTTCATCAGTGATTTGGATGAGGCTGTAGAAAGCACTCTTGACAAATTTTCAGATGACACCAAAGTATGGGGTATAGTAACCACACTAGAGGGTAGAGAGTGAATTCAGGTGGATTTGGATAGACTGGGGAAGTGGGCAGATCAGAATAGGACACAATTTAACAAAGATAAGTGCAAAGTGTTGCACCTGGGGAGAAGGAATCTCCAATACACCTATAAACTGGGAAGTACCATTCTAAGTAGCACAGCAGTGGAAAGGGATCTCAGAGTTATAGTCAACCTAAAAATGATCATGAGTCGCCAATGTGATGAGGTAGTAAGTAAGACTAATCACAGTCTTTTTTGCATTAGTAGGTGCATCACGAGCAGGTCTAGAGAGGTGATACTTCCCCTCTGTGCGGCAATGATGAGGCTGCAGCTGGAGTACTGCATCCAGTTTTGGGCACCGCATTTCAAGAGGGATGTAGATAACCTGGAAAAGGTTCAGAGGAGGGCTACTCGTATGGTTGAGGGCCTGCAGGTAAGATCTTATGAAGACAGATTGAGGGACCTGATTCTCTTCAGCCTCCACAAGAGAAGACTGAGAGATGATTCTGTGGCTGTCTACAAGCTAATCAGGGAGCCTGCAGAGAATAGGGGATACTCTGTTTACCAAGGCACCCCTCTGAGTTACTAGAAACAACAGCCATAAACTGAATGTGAGTAGATTTAGATTGGACATCAGGAAGAAATTCTTTCTGGTGAGGGTTGCCAAAATATGAAATGGGCTTCCAAGTGAGGTGGTGCTTTCCACTACCTTGGAGGTGTTTAAAAGGAGATTAGACAAACATCTGGCTGGAGTTACTTAACCCCAGTGTTCTTTCCTGCCCAGAGCTGGGGGTCGGACTCGATGATTTAATAGGTCCCTTCTGACCCTAGAAATCTATGAAATCTATTAAATCTGTGTGAATGTTACATGCAGCTGTGGGTATATCACTGTTGATCAGAAATCATTATCACATAGACATTACACATAGACTGATCTAAGTGAACATAGATCTACCTAAACATGTAACCATACAAATGTTCAGTGTACACAGACCTGTCTAAAAATAGTGCATGCAGTCTATGATAGACCTGCTGCAAAGTGTACACAATTCAGTTTGATTTAGTTAGACTAACGCATCAAACTTCTGTCCTGTTTCTCCTAGATGCCATACAACAGGTGTACCTATGTGTTTCCAATTTGGAGGAAATTTTTATAGTACATAATAAGAACCCCTCCCCCGGTGCCCTAATTGATTTTGCTTCACTTTTAAAATTCTCTATTGGCTTTAATTAACTTCCCTCTTAACTCACAAGCCTAGCTGAAATTTGACCGTTTTTTATTTAAAAGCTTAGTTGACTTTTGTTTATGATAATTTTCAAGTTGAGATTTTATTTTACCCAAAGCCAACTTTCCTTGCCTTAACTCATTGAAGTAGATCACTTCATATGGAAGGCAGGAATTGGCTCTAGTGGAATTTAGCAAAGCTCATCTCATTATTTATGTCAGTTTTGGGGGGACAGATCTGCTTGTGGAAATAGACCAAGTTTCCTCTTTGGTCAACAAAACTCTTTTGATTTACACCACTTGAAGATCGGGCTCTCTGTTTTCAAACATCACTAGTCTTTAAAATATATTTGTCATGTGTGAAATGCTGCATTTGTTTACTGATGAACTGATCTCATTTAAAAACTCATTCATCATGTAGTCAATACCAATGACTCAAATTACAGTGCTATGTCAGAACCAAATTTTACCTCAGAGGTAACATTCTTATGGGTCCACAGAAAACAATATATTCTAATATATGCTCTCATTTTTAATGAATGTTGTACCATTAAGATACATGACAAAAGATTTCATTATCTGCAAAATAATAGAGTTTAGAGCTTTAGAATGTTCTACTGGAGCTGAAGACACTCCTGTCCTTGTGATATTTCAGTGACAATTTCTATTTTAAGTGTCAAAAACAACTCTGCTATCTGGAGCAAGTAGTGTAGTATTCTCTCCTTTTAATATTCTAATCGTGAGGTGTAAAGTGAAATGGTTGCACAGTGTAATGGTGGTAAAGAAGCTGAGTGTCAATGAGACGGGAAAGGTGACAGACACGGAATGAGTCCCCAAGGTGCTCTCCAAGTGCATTGGATAAAGATCCCCCTGGGAAATTTTTCTCATTAGTTCTCAGACACAGTTCAGTAATTCAATAGCACCAGGTTACCATTAGTCACAAGACCAAAATATGTTACTTTCCATGCTTTAGTTCCTTGATTTGTATATGTCATTTTATGAGTGAAAATTATGAGATTGCCTATCACTCAAAGCAAATCGGTATGTTGTTTACAGACTGAAGTATGATACATGACAGCAAGACTTTGTGACAATTTATAACAAAAGTGAGATGCAAATTAAAGAGAAAATAGTTATAGTAATGTTATTTGAAGCTGCATTCCTGAAATACTCTCTTGTACAAAGATGAAGAAAAAATTCTGAATCAATTCTCTGCATTAGAACCAGGAAAAATTAATTGCAATTTGATAGGCAAAGCCTAAAATTATCTACACCTAAATGGTAGATCATGAAAAAGCAGTGCCTTGTTTCTGTGCACATTGCTTGTTTAAAATAATTTTCTGTGCTTAAAGATGAAATGTGTATGTATTCAGTTAATATGATGGGGGAAAAGTAGCTAAAAACTTTGATGGTTAGCTAATTTTATGTGTAATTACTTTGTGAAAATGTTAAACTGAATAGGTTATTCTCAACATTTTTTTCTGTGCAATAAAAAATGTACTTACTTCTATGCTATCAAAGTTAACTGCACTCCCACTCAGCACTCTAATGGATAATGGCTCGGGGTGTTGTCTATCTCATTACCCACCAGGTCGGAAAGAAAGGAGTATCCGTCCCCAGTGGTCATTTAAATCCTCATTGTTACATTAAAGAAATAGCAATGAAATCTAGAAAACATGAAAGCTAAACACAAAGCTAACAAGTTATAATGCTTTACCTGCAAAAGTATGAGCATTCGTTTTTCTCTGTATTTATCAATGCATATACCTTAGAAGAAATTGCCTTATACCCATTTAGTTTTCACTTCTTATTAATGTATTTTGCACTCATCATCATTGCACCCTGCACTCATAGTTAAAAGACAGCAGCTACAGATAATTACTCTGCCTAAAGTAGTTCAGAAAAGTACAGACATTTTACCCTTTCAAAAACAGTGAGGCATTCTCTAGAAGCGTTTCTTTTTCCAATTCAGGTTTGTTCTCTGGATTTTTTAAGCCTTTTGATCAGCTTGCAATATTTGACTTGAGGAATTAAAATAAATATGTTTGCAAAGACTTTTTTTCTGTCTTAAACAAAAGAAAATAAAATCTACCTGTGAATAAGGTCTCTCCCCTGAAATCAATGAGCTCTGTCTTTTACTACAGTGTGAGCAGTATCATGCTCCACAGATATCACAGAGGCTACAAAATCAGCTCTGTTGTTAGAACCCCTGAACAACATGATTATACTGCTAAAATTAAGCTTTGCCAGGAGATCTTGCAACAGGCTTAAGTTTGTATAGTAGGAAGGTACTATTTTAAGTGTCATGGCATTTGTGCCAAGTGAATCATCTTGGGCCAATCTTAGTCATCCAACATAAATTATTCCTTTGGAGCAGGTGTGCTACCCTAGTAAGATGAGAGGGGGTTTGTTTTGGTTCTTGGATTTTTTTGTGTGGCAGTTGGGTAGAAGTGTGAACTCAACTGTTTGACAAATGCTATTTTCTTTAAATATTTGCACTGAAATAGCTAAATAAAGCTATTTTGACTGAAATCTTTCCCCTAGCTTATTAACATGAAATGGTTTAAAAAATAATGATCAGGCTCCAAATAAACATGTCAAATACTTACAATATTATTTATGTGCTATACACAGTCTCATCATTGACTTATGAATTGTAAATATTTATAAGTGGCTCATAGTAAAGTAGTTGTCAACTGCAGCTACAGTACTTCACCTTCTGTCACTCCCAGGTATCAAGGGGGCTCATTCAATCACTCTCTTGTCAGGCTACCTTTCTTCTCCTGAATACCCAAATCCCTAAACACAACAAAATATAAATGAATGAAAAGTGCTAATGATGCATCATTACCAAGAGGTATCAAGTTTTTTAAGGTCCTTTGCTGACTAAATTTTAAATTAGCACAATTATTCAGTGCATTCCCCAAGGCGCCATTCATTATGCTTAGCTGCTGAGCAGAGAGGCACATTGCAAAGAAAATATATATTACTGTCCACATGTCTGTCTGCTTTCCTGCAGTAGAGACACATTAAATATCTCACTTTAAGTATGAAACTCCGAATTTCTGATATACAACAACCCTGTTGCATTTAGGGTGATGTTGCATTTTTATTAATGGTTGTTCTAAAATTCATGTATTATCCTCTCCAACATCCCAAATAACAATGACAGGAGCTCAGAGATTTAGGACCTTCTTTAAAATGTTATTCTACATAGTCCATTGCACATGATTTTTAATTTCAAGTGTAGTGCAAAGATTGTCAAATCAAGCGGCTATGATGTCTCTGATACTGTCTATCCCCTTCAAAACCTTTACTGTGCAAAGTTGATTCATATTCCATTTAACACTGTGTTCAGCTAGCATATTGTAGTATTTGAGGAGACAGTTTGCAGACTAAACATAAATGGTCATCCTAGATACCACAGCTGTTCAGGTTCCAAGCAGCAATGGCATGTACTGTGTCCACCAAGTATGTTAAGTCAACATTTGTGTTTAATATATATAGGGGGCAAATGAAGACTCTGAACTTTTTGCTTATGTTGTTATCACCATTTTTGACACAGTAGACAGATATAATCTCTTCCCAGATTGCTCTAGAACTATATTGAGCCGATGGGAAGAAGAGTGATTTATTTTCCTCAAAAATTCTGTTTATATTTATATGAGACGATGAAAGAACAACTCAGTCCTTAAAACCAAATTCCAAAGTAAAAGACAAGGAAAAAATATGTGACTGCTTAAATGCAGTGATATCTGTATGGGGTAAGTATGCTACAAAAGTAAAAGCTTCTCCAGTGAATACCCAGAGCAGGTTCATCCCCCATACAGATACAAAAAAGGGTATTTACTGGAAAATATCTCTTTATGTATCTAGCTATGAAGTCCTGACTTGCCTTTTTTGCCCAGTGACATCACACACACGAGATGGGCCCCACTGCACAGATGTGCTTTCAACTGCGATGATATCACTTTCACTAAAACACTAAAAGCATGACTTCCAAGCAGTTTTAAAATTCAAATCAGTTCTGCCCATATTTAATCTAGACATGTTGGTTTAACACCAAGCCAAGCCAGACCTTTTAATGTTCAGTGGCCATGATATAGAATTCTTCACTGTGTTGCACCAATAAATTCAGAAGTACAGTGTAATTCACTATTGTCGGCCGTGACTGTTGAGAAATTTAAGCAGATGTTCAATAGAGACCCTTCTTTTCATGTCTCTTTCCAAATTGCTCAGGGTTTTAGAAAACAAAACAAAAATGTATACATTTTTCATAACAATTAGCTATGAAGCCAGGATAACTATTCTTAGCACTTTTTGTCAGGATGAGATTAGCTCACAGTAGGTTGCAAAAATGATCTAACTGTTCTTCGATTCAAACACTTCTATTGTGAAGTTATTTAAGATTTGTTTAAAATAAACAATGAACAGAAAATGCCACTTGGCACCTACAGCAAGAATCTCTGTTCATTTCATATTGTCAATAGCATCAGTGATAGCACTATTCTTTTGACAGCTAAAAGCAGATGTGTGGGTTAAGTATGGGAGCAATTCAAATGTCCATAGTAAACTGCAGGGGGGCAGAGAGAGCTCAGAGAGCAGCAGCTTTAAAGTAATTGACTAATACAGTAAGGATATTAAAGTCATTTAGTGCCAAAAGGGAACACACTGATCCTTGACCCTGAGCCACTTTGGAGTAATCTAGTATTCAATCCAGCGTGTAATGACTGCCAGGCCTGTCAATCCTCCGGGCTCTCCAGTCAAATGCCTGTGGCTACTATTGGCTTATGGTAAAAGGACAAAAATGCAAGGAAATGCCTCTCAATCAGGCTATGATGTGATAATGTTATTGCTCCAATGTATTCTATATTGTCCCTGCATAGTTTAATCTGTTGAGACCCATGTCAAAAATTGCCCTTGTTCCCCAGAGGTCTTTACTCAACCTTTTAGTAATACAAGTGGATTTGAAAGGAGAGGGGTAACTCACTTGATGAATTGTTTCCAGTTAATATAAAAAATAAGAGGTCAACTGTGGTTTAGAGGCTAACTGTGGAAGGTATAAATTAGAATAAGTGTGCTGGTAATCTGATTAATAAACCCTTGCTCTTCATTTACCCAAGTAGTTAAATATTTTGCAAAAAATAATATTGATGCTGAGCTGTATTTACATGTGTGATACAATTCCTACTACATTTACATTCTGAAAGAATTGTCATTAAGGGAAGCTACAGGAGCAAAAGACTCGCTTGCTCCTGTCACTTCTAGTCCTTAAAACTTCTGTAACTACTGGGACCTTGTATTTTAAATTAGGCACCTTGCATTTGAAAAATATAATTATTGCTACAGGCTGCATGCTACACTTGAGCTTGAAAGAAGGAAATTGCCATTTTTTGTTATTTTGATTTTGCTAATTAAAACAGGGAAAACTGACCCACATAGATTCTCTCAAGTTAAAAAGTCAAAATGGGATGATAATTATGCAAATAGCATTGTATTGCTTTCAAAAGGATCTTTGTATTTCATTATGCTATGTCCTCTCCTCCCTGACCCCACTTTCTGTGTACTGTACACGCACTTTGGAAAGGAAAAAGCTCAGATGATCATGATGCTCCCATTATTTTTAGAGAACAGTAAGGTTATATAACAGGCACTTTGCCTAATTTTTTTCTGTAGGATTCCACAAAGCCCTCCACAGGGAAGATACTGTACAAAACAGAAAGAAAAAGAGAGCATCTCCTGAGAAATATCTTGCTTATAACTTTGAAATAACTTCAGTGTCAAAAACAAATGACTTTCTCCAAATTTCTGCCTGTCCTCTTGCAGTTCAGTGCCTCAAAGTCATTATTCAATGTAAGATTCTATTTATATGACCATTTTCCAGCCTGTACATACTCTTTACACTTGAAAAATTATGATTTTGTGGACAGTTTTAGGGGTGAAACAGGGAGACAGGAAATATGTATTTTTGGGTTCACTAAGATCCCACACTTCCGTAGTGGAGACACATGCAATGCAAACTGTGATCCCATGAGGAAATGTCTGGCAATATTCCAATGGATCTCATCATAGGTAGCTTTATCACAAGCTAATATTTTCATTGGGAAAAAATGTCTGCAAGTAACTTAACCTACAGCAGTATGTCACCAAAATATTGTGTTATTGCCCCATATTGGAGCAATTAAAGAATGCCACCAGTGAATAAACGGCTCTAGCACAACTCAGAGCAGGCTTTGATCTCATACTATCTGTTTGCTTTTTTCTTTGGAGCTGTTGGTGTCACAGTATCGGATAAATCAGGGCATTTCACAAATGGGCTCACCTTTGCTGGGAATCATAAGAAAACTCCCTATTCTGGGGGCTTGTTTCTGCCACTTTGACTCTCAGTAAGAACTCCCTCCCCTACATTAAAATGAATGGGACTACTTGTGGAGTAAGGTGGTATTCAGCTGGAATAAACTGATGTAACTGTTGACTTCATGAAGCCAGAAGGATGTATACCATTTGAAGGAACACACCCTAAAAATAAGAGCAATGGCATGAAGACTATGCAGTCAGGTCCTTTTCCATTCTAGCTAAACTAGGTAAAACTTCCTGTTTTATGGTCAGAGGCCTGTATTTTACTACCCTGGCTCAGGTGAGTAACTCTATTGATCTCAAGTCAAATATTTAAAATCACTGTAGTCAGATTCTTGTCAAACCATACTTTACTTAGTCAGAAGTCCCATTGACCTTAGCTGCCTATGGAACAAGATGTCATTGTTTGAGTGATAGTGAATAGTGATAATGGAGACCGGAACAGTTGTTATCCATCCCTACCTGAGGATAGTCAGAAAACCTGAAGGTGGGTGGGCATCTTGCCAGGTTCCAGATACATCCTGGATTGTCATTTGGAGTTGGGAAGCAACACTTGGAAGGACTGGGCATATTGTGTCTTTTCACCACCCTAGCAAGTACAGAACTGCTTTTTCTCTCTCTGCCTTGGTTCTGTGGAAGTGCAGAGACACATGTCTAGGCATTCAGCCATAATGGGAAGAAAGGAGATGACTCCTTCCTTTTAGCATTGTCAGGGGAGGGCACATGAGCAGAGGGCAAGGAAGACATGCCTCCTCTTCTTAACAATTGCTTTTCCAGTAGTTGCTCCCCTGCTCTTTTCCAAGAAGGATGGGAGATGTGTATCAACAGAAATATTGAGGATCTTTGCTCTACCATTCACAGAATAAGCATATTCTGCTACAAAATCCTGCTCTGGGGGAATCTATAGTCCTGTTGCCCCTTTCACTGGCTGCTGATCAACATAATATTTATTTCTTTTCAAGCTCCCTGCCATTGAAGGGGCCATGAGTGCCCAGAAGGTAGTCAAAAGAGAGGCTCTTTAGAGACTTGAAATTCCATAAGGTACTCTTTAAATTACAGGAGAAAAAAACCTTTCATAAAATGCAAGAAAATTCCCGCTGTTACTTAACCTAGTTGGAACCAAAAATGCCTTGGAGCTAATAGGTCAGGCGTTGCTGAGATGCCCACAAGCAGTTTCAGAACGCAGGTGCCTCAGCTCTGCTACATCTTTCTTTGTGTCTATTCCTGGATTATTGTGTTTTTATTTAAACTCACAACTCTAAGTGCTGGCCTAAAAGCCACCTGTACCCCTAAGGGGTTAGGTGTTTTTAAAGCGATTTGGTGGTAATACCCCTTGCTTTCTGCATCTTAACTTTGTGTATTTTAGCTGCCTGCACAAAAGTAAATTCTATCTTTTATACTCTCTTTCTAGATACATTTGAACCCATTAGTACTATTTTGTAAACAGATTTTTAAGATGACAGTGCAATCTTTTCAAAGCTGGGCTTCAAACACACACACATGCGCGTGTGTACATATGCCACTTTTTATGACTTTGGAATAAAAATGCAAATGAATTTATTAGCTTAAGCATGGCACCAAATAGAAATTTATGCACATACATTTAAAAAACAGAACCCTTGAAAATAAAGCAGTTGCAGCCTATTAATTTTCCTCTTTGACAGTTTTTAAAATTCCCCTAAAAAAATGAAACAGCATGAATACTGTCAATATATCACAACAGCCACATTAGGTTTTGTGATATACATCATAATATAAAGAGCACTATTAGAGCACAACCTGGGAACCATTAAATCATTCTAAATCACTGTTACATTCCATTAGTGTCAATGGTGAAACCACATAATAGGCTTTATTACAAACTTCACCTTGGTAGGCCATTGTCTCTAATAACCACTTCTCTATGATGTGGTATCATACCCAGAAATCCAGGGAGATAATAAAGGCTCCCTTATTTCTTTTTTATTGGATGGGTAAAGTTAAATTTAGCTGTAAGTAAAAAAAAAATCTTGAAGCTTTGTTCACTAACTGTGAGTTGCTGCTATTTGGACAAAAAAAAAATTAGGCAGACTTGGGAGAACAGTTTGAAATAAATTTGAATCCTGGTAAATGCTTGAGGCCAAGGTAAGATAGGCAGTCCCAGCAATTACTGTGTCATTTTTGAAATGCAGCTTAGTGCATTTAAGCCCCTCTTTACACTTTTGTTCAGATGCAAAGCATTGATTATGGAAACATTATGGGGATTAAACCTGTGTTCTCTTTCCTTTGGCCCCTATATGTGCAATATCCGCGTAGAAAAAGAAAAATGGAAAAGAAATTAGCTTTTGGGTATCCATGCTTTCCCTTTTGGAGCTCCACAACTTAGATGCCTTCTGACATTTCCTGCTCTCACTGAGACAGAGTACCAACTATTTCAGAATAAACCGAGGACCAAACTTAGACTTAATGGGCCAAATCCTGCTCCCAGTAACACCAGAGTAAATCTAAACCAATCTAATTATAACACAATCACTCTGAGTTTGCACTGGGATATTATGTTCCTGACTTAGGTCAGGTTTCAGCATACTCAGTACCTTGCAGTCTTGGGCCCTGAACTATTGGGCCCAAGCCTGAAATCCTGGCCCTACTGAAGTCAATGAGAATTTTGCTATTGACTTCAGTGGCACCTGGACTCCAACCTCAGTTTCTAAAACTCTTCACATCATATGCCTTGTTCAAGTTGTAAGGATGTGTTTTGATGAGATTATAGATCCCTGTCTCCACAAAATTTTATTGTAGCTGTGAAAAGGAAGCAGCCCCAGCTGCAAGTTTAACTTTCACAGTATTAGACTTCCAGCTGCAGCCTCTCACCTTCATTATTCAGATATTGGTGTGTCTGAAACCATTTCTTACTGTGACGTCTAATGTATAGTACCTGTCTTTATAATTCTTTCATGTGAGTTCAGTACAAGAGTTGGAGTAACTGGAAGGTAGATGTGATGAGACAGGTGAATACACCAGTCTCATACTGTAGCTGAGTTAATGAACTGTATCCCCTTGTCCACCTGACTGAGTTCTAGGGCTTGATGGCTTTTTATCTTTAAATCTTTAAATTTTCCTGTAGGGTGCTGATTAGGGATGGGCAAGCTGCCTTGTTTAAAAAAGAATGGGTCCATACCTAAAACTGTGTAAAGCTTTTGCAGTGTTCATTTATTGCAAATTGTCTCCAAACAAAATTAAATATCTGGCAGCTGTCTTCTTTTATCAGGTCTACATAACTAGATAACTAGAATCCTTACCCAGTTTACCCTTCCCTTAATTTCATTTCTCTGGACCCAGTTAGTACAGCTTCCCACTTTTTCCATCAGTTTCCCTTCTCTTTATCCTAGCTCTTCTGAAAATAAACCTAATCACTTTGGAGGGAATTAATGACTACTCCTGTTCTTTGGACCCAGATCACCATTGCCCTGCATTTTCTGTATAACACTGCAAACTAGGTTAAAAGTCTACCATTCTGATTTTTCAACATTTTTATGCACGCTTTATATGTATAACAACATGTAGTTCAGAGCAGTGGAAATCAGGTCTAGACATGTGCTATAACTAATACCTGGGGATCCAGTGATTTTCATTTTTCTTCCATCTACCTCAAACCATCCAATCCTAACTAAATTTGCCCAGTGCCTCCACAGCACCCACTCCAACCTTTAGAAGTGTTTTGCGACTTTTTAACTATAGACATAACAGTGTCCTGTTATCATGAAGTAGATACTTTCTTTAAGACACCTGCAGTTTCCTAGTTTTGTAGCCCACTTAGATAGTGAAAGTCTCCTTGAACTAGTTGAACTCCATATCTCCACTACGAAAGTTCACTGGAGACTTGTAGCCTGCTCCATAAAAGACCTGGGGTAAGTTTATCTGGTTATGGAAAGCAAAAGAGGATATGGATGAGAGAAAGGAAAAAAGGAATATGGAGAAGAAAAGAGAACACTAGTGGCATATATTGGGTTCAAACTTCAGTTGGTGTAAATTGGTAAATTGAAATCAATGCATGTACACAGCTGGAAGTCTGGCCCAATGTCTTCTGATAATTGGAACAAAGTGGAAGAATTTTGTGTAAAAGAAAAGCTAAGAATTAAAGAGGGCATTTTTGGGAGAACAGGAATGGGATAGGACATCGAAAATGGCAGTGGACAAGGAAGGAGATTTCAAAAGGCCCTGAAAATTAAAGTGAAACTCCAGTCTTTTGGGTACTTTTCTCAAATTTTGGACCTTTCCAGAATTGCTCATTTGTTGTTCAGGTTACCAACCTCATAAGACATAAATAATATACACTGTGATCAAAGCCAGGACTTTATATTCTGCCATCATGGCTTCTCTTCTTTATGATGTGGAAATATCAGTTGTTTGTTTCACTGTGTATAGTGGATACAGAAGCATTAATAAAAACAATGGGATGATGACATTGTAACAAGAAAAATAATAATACTGATAATGCTTATAATAATTCTGATCGTTCTGATCATTCTAATAATAATAATAATACTAGCATGGAAAACAGCATTTTAGCATGAAACTTCTGTGTGGCATAAAAAGAGAATGCACTAACCTTGGTTTAATTTCTCCACAGCCTGCAGATAGCCTTTTAGCTAAAGCATTACCTTGACCTTGTTTTCTATTTCCAGTGCACAGTGGGGGTGGGGGGGAGTGGGGGGTGTTTTTTATTTGTTATATGATTGGTTTGCAATACCACTGGTGTTGACAGAGACATTCTCATGCCAGTTAAATAGGATAGTCTATGAAAGCCAATATTACTTTTCTTTTTTCTGATTTGCAAGTATTTAGCAGCAGCATTCGTTAAAATAAAGGACAGGTTGCTAAATTGTTAGAAAGGCTCATTTTGAGATGTTTTGTAACATTTAAGACCAAATACAAGGGAAAATCCTAGCAGTTTGCCTTCTCTTGATTTTCATTTTCCCCTGGTGTTAACATTGGCACCTCAGGCAACATTTCCGTCTGTGAAATGTGTCAAAATATATCTTATATTGGTATCCAACTTATAATAATTTCATTATTAATTATTTTTAAGAGATGACTCAAAGCTTCAGACAATTAACACGGAATATTAATTGTGGCTTGTTGTCATGCA
>NW_017729022.1:2147242-2148433 GCF_001723915.1 Gavialis gangeticus
ACTTATAATAATTTCATTATTAATTATTTTTAAGAGATGACTCAAAGCTTCAGACAATTAACACGGAATATTAATTGTGGCTTGTTGTCATGCACAGTTGCCAGATTATACACCACACTCCAACAAGGAGAAAGCAAAGGAAAGGAAAAGCTTATGTTTCTCACATCCTTTCTTTTCCAATGCACTGATGAAAGCTGATCTTCTTTTAAAGGGATGGTGAACGGGTGGGAATGTTTCTTCTTTTCAGGACAGCCTTGCAACAGAAGCTGCAGTATGTGTGATACTGCAATGCTAGTCTTCACTGGGGTATTTATATTCAGGAGTGGCATGAAAGAACTTCTGTAAGATTCTCAGTGCCTCCAAACAATGGCGTTCAAAGGATGTTAAGTACCTTGTATGACTGTACCCAAAATCAAAATGTTGTTTATGTTATTTCAGGAAGAGACCAAATACAAAACATACTTTCTTGGTTATATTTTCCCATGCTTTTGGGCATTTTTTGCCATACTATTGGTGCAAAATGGAGCTAAAGTTTGCTTAATGTAGCTACAGATGGACAATCCTTGTCTTGGCCAAGAATACCATACCTACCCCAGTATGTCCCTCCCCCCCCCCCCCAGTGGACTGGTGCACAGAGAATGTCCAGTATGCCCCAATCCAGAATGTAATCCCCAGTATTGCTCTGCTTTCACTCTGTGAGGCCATTAGTCACAAACAAGTCAAAGCAGCAGCTCCATTGATGATTTAGTTTAAGTGAGTGAATGGGGCTAGACCAAAACACTCCCAGAATTATGTCATAAAACAACCTCTGCATTCTTCTCCCTGAGTTGTGATTAGTACCCATATTTCTGGTTCCAAGCATCTGAAAATAACCTATAAACCCCTACATGTTTGGCTCGTCTGTCTATAGTTTTAGGAAAAAAATGGGAAACCAGTTATAAGAAATTAGCACATGATAGTCTGCTGCCCTGTACAACGTAGACCAGGATGAAAAGCATAAAGACTTTACTGAAATATTTGAGTGCTGGGTATATTATGAAATATATGCAAGGAGTGCTGTATAGTTTATATTGCCTTGCAGCCACTTGTAAGTCTTATCAGCATCTGGGAAGATCAGAACTTTCCGTTTGGGTTTTGATTAATCAAATATATTATGAAATCTTTGCTATGCCTGATTTTTGTGAGAGTCTG
>NW_017729022.1:2153433-2158433 GCF_001723915.1 Gavialis gangeticus
ACCCCATTACATACAAACTTAATTCTAGCATTTCCAAAAATTTGAGTGCTTGACTTTGAAAATTTAGATTTCTAAAATATTTTTGGGAGTGTCTGTTCTTGATATTAATGTGTCTCTATGGATTAGATACAGATCACTTGTTTCATGAAAATAATTCTCTTATCTTTCTTCTCTTGTACAAAAATTATGTTTTTAAAAAATAAAAATCATCAGATAAATATTTAAACACAGATTTCCTTTATGTGGGTGTCTGTTCTGTGCTATTTCTCCTATAAGTCTGTGTATAAACTAGGCACATTGAAATGTAGGACATTTAGGACTCTCTAACTTTTGAAATGATCACTACAGGCCTAAAGACTTCTTCCTAGAAGGAGACAGCCTAGTATTTCATTCAGCTCCTTTATGACTATGTATTAGAAGACTGAGTGTTAAACCACGAATCTCATCCTATTAACCCAGTCATATAACCTTGAGCTATCCAGACTTTCAGATGACAACACAGAGTACCTATAACGTGTATCAACCATAGTGTAAGCCTCTTATCAGATACAATTAGCATTTGAAAGTCCCTGTATTCTTATGAAGTAAACAGACAAGCAGCCACAGTGCAACTGTACACTATACTGCAGATACCATACATTTTCTAACATTAGAATAATAGCACCTCTTACTTGTACTGATATAATAAGGGTCTTTCAGTAATTACATTATAATCCATTCATCCCAGTGGATAAGATTAATGAACTATTTAAAAAAAAATCACTGAGTGAAAAAAATTGATGTTTTACTGTTAAAAATGTGGCTCACAAATAGGGATATCCAAATGAATGGTCCCCAGCAATTCTTCTGCTCTTATAGGTTAAACACTAAGACACATTTGTTTATTTTATATGAAAATGTGCAGGCAAGTAGTTTGTTACACAGAACAGGGACTTCAAGTTGCCTTTTTTTTAGGTTTTATTTTTAAAAAGGCAAAGCTTTTATCTTTAGAAAACAGATTTACTACACTAATGCAATCTCTGTCAAGCAAAATGTCAAAAGATTTTTACAATGCTGGCTGATGGTCCAATCCTGTAAGCCACTGGGTGCTCTCAGCTGCAAAGGAATCAACATAAGGGTCCTCAGCCTCTCACAGGATCAAGGCCTTAATGCAAAGGCACAGCAGCTCCGCTGATCCCAGTGACCTTAAATGTTTTGGTCTACTCTGTCAATGATCCATGAACTAAGACAGATTTACTGTACGCAACTGACAGCAACAGCTTAAAAGAATGAGATAAGGAAGTAGTACCAGCCTTCACTTTGACTCTCTTGTTCACTGTGGGTGTGTCTACATGAGATGCTACATCACTGTGGCAATGAACTACGGCAATGCAGCTTGTCAGTATGGAGACATAGCATCAGCAGGCATGAACATAATGCCGATGCTACTGCACAGCTCATTGCTACTGTGCAGTAGGGTAGGAAATGGCCTGTGCACTGCCAGAACTGTGCAGTAATGTTGGTAGTGCTTCAGCAAGTACTAAATGACTCAGGTGCATGTGTAGACATGCCCTGTATGCATCACAACCCCTAGTTTTATCTGTTTATGCCTAATTTGTGTATACTACCCTCTCACACTTTTGTTCACTCAAAGCAAATATTTATGGTCAGGTGAGTAAACATCCATTCATTTTTTTGGTGTAATAATACTAATAAGTTTACAAGGACAGTTTTATGCCTGTAGTTTATATAATGTGTATATATAACTTGAGCAATCTGGCCCAGTTCTCTAGTATGTCTAGGCTATGCATGCAGAGGAAACTGGCAACCAGAGGAAGCCAGGTGTATCTCCCAGATCCTCAGCAGACTTTGGATAAGGGCCAAGAAGGATTATGCATACTGAAGATGCAATCTACCTTTCCCATGTTCTGCCTCCCAGCAAACCTTATCTTTTCTCATAGAAGAGGTAATAGTGCTGCTACGACATGATTTTTGTCAGTAGAGGTTTTCCCTAAAGAAGTAGACTTTTCCACAGAAATCATGTAGAAGGCTGTTTGTGGGCTGGATTATATGCTCTTCTATATGTGGGGGTCCTACTGAAATCAGATTTCTGCACAAAGTCAGCTCATGGAACAGCGCCCAGTTCTGCGTGGTGCTAAATGCTCCTCTGATATGTATACATAGATAAGATACTGAATGTCCCGAACACCTGTTAGTTTTCAAGGGAGAAGAAGGTGTGCAGCATCTTGTCAACTCCATGTACAATAAATAGTTGGAAAACAATTTTTAAGCAAAAAACCCTTTGTCAGGCTAAGGAAGTTTCAGCAGTTGGTGTGTGCTCTTCCTAGATGGAATGAAAAGTAAAGAAGCCAGAGGCTGGGCTGGTATGCATACAAGACAGGCAGTCACTGAAGATGTCAATTGAGGAGTCAATGGGTGAGGGACAAGCTGGGTGGGGAGGAGAGAAGGGGGATGAATAGTGGAGAAGTACCTGGATTTATGATACATTATAACCTGCCTAAGATCTGACTCCCCAGGTACTTCTACACTATTCATTTCCTGTCTCTCCCCCCATCTCAGCCTGTCTCTCACCCACTGACTTCCCAATCTACATCTTCACCGACTACCTATTTTGGATGCATACCAGACCAGCCTCTGGCTTCTTTACCTTTCATTCCATCTAGAAAGAGCACACACCAACTGCTGAAACTTGCTCAGCCTGACGAAGGGTTTTTGAACCCGAAAACTTGCTTAAAAATTGTTTTTCAATTATTTAAGTTGGTCTAATAAAAGATATCAGATTCACCCAAAGAACCTTGTCTGCCTATGTCCTTAGACCAACACAGCTACAACCTACACCCCTCTACAATAAATGACATTTTAAAAAATGATGCGGACTTTTAGATGTTCAAAAGCCCCCAACATGCTAGCGCATGAGCATACACGCACACACAAACCCACACACCACATACACCCAAATTGCTCTGTTTGAATGGTTAAATGGCCTGCAGGTAAATAACTCCCCAAATAATATCGCTGAAGATGTTGTTTATGGCTTTCAGTGTACATGCATTAGGTATATGCTCTATGTAGGAAATAAATGTTCTCACTTATATTTACTCATTGTACACTTTCCCAAGAGCAGATAAACTTGTGATGTAAAGTTGATAGACAGCTACACAGCCAGATTTTAAAAATGCTTATGATACATAGTACTTCAGAAATGAACCTTAGCTTTCCCTGTTAATTCTTATTGAAAGGAAATAATGATGAATGGATTAATGCCAGAACTCAAGGATATGATGAATAAGAAAGAGAAATGACATCCAAAGGCCCTGGTGACCACAAAACAAGCTACAGTTTGTCCCCCAGAGAGAGGCTGTGATGGGCTGAACTTGCCATTAGGGGGAAGATTAAGTGTCCTTGGTTCCTCAGTTAGTTAATTATACACTCCAATCTTTCTAGTATATCACAGAAGCAAGGCGTTTTGCTTTTGAATATCTGTATACTGACTGCTTGGATTGCTTATTGGTTATTTCTCTTGACAACTCGAACCTGAACATTAAATCCCATTGGCAACAACTATCTGTCAAAAGGAAAAAAAATAAGATTTGTGTATTTAGTTTTCATTATAGAAGTGCTTGTAGTTGAAAAAATATGTACCTGTCAAGTTTTCGACATCTCGCAGGGGATGCAAGCAATGCTGTTGTGATTTCAAAACCTGGCTGACAAATTCACGTTCCAGTAGTAAAGACAAATCAAGTCCCGTTCCCCCCCCAGTTTTTTTTTTTCTTTTTTCACCGCTTTGACAGTCATACATAACAATTTGAGACCTAAGTGGCACTTTGATGCACTATTCCATTATTAAGTGGTATAGTCACTATAGAATAGATGACGGGCCTGTACTCAAGGCATTGTGAATTAAACAGCTTTCAACAATGGGGGAAATTGAATGGCCTAAAGAATTCTGAAACATAAAAAAATAATGATTAAAAATGTGTTTCAGAAGCAGCAAGGCATATAATTTAAAATAATGTGAGGTAGTGAAATTCAAACTACAGAAAACAAAGTACATTTTAGAAGAATCTTTAAAGTTAAGAGGAAACATTAAATAATTAGCAAACATCAATAAACCCACAATTACTAATTTTAAATATGACTTTTTGATGAATCTTAAAAATGAGCATGGCATAAAAAAACCTACGAAGAATTTAACATATGAGGTTATAAAATCTTTTTTACATGACAGTACTTTTGACTTCATATTAATTGACTAGTTTTATACTAGTATTTCCTTGTGCCTAAAGGTAGAGTTTTCAACTAAAGTAACATTGACTTAAAGTACTTAAATTAATTCTTTTGTCAATAACATTACAGCTAATCAATACACCTGGAATTAAACAACAGTTTTTGGTCAGGAGGCATGTTAATCCCTGGTTTCTTTTTGTTACAATTCATTAATCATTTAGCCACTCCCAATAAAGTGATCACTCTATTTGAAGCAGAAAGTTTGATGTCCCAAATATCCCACAATGGCAAATATAACAAGACAAATTAGAGTTAGGTTTCTGAAATGACTTTTTTTTGAGGAAATAAAAATTCTAAAGCTACATTGATAACAATTCATGTTATATTTTTAGTTAATAAAATGTAAGTAGATATTTTTTCCTATTAAGATAAAAAACAAAAATGTAATACTTGTTATACCCTAGAGCATAATTGGTCATATATTATCTTTTATTTTTAAGATTATTAAAGGCTAAGAAATTACTTTTCAAACATTGATCCAGTGAGATTACTAGGAAAAAAGACACCAAGCAATGAAAATTCTATTAATCCACAAACTTCTAAAATATTTGCTACAATACTTATCTCTCTGCACTTCTGACAACTATATCAAACTGATCTATATCTCAGAATAGGATGTGGATTACAATTTCAGTGCTTAGTACTCCAAATCTTTTTTCTTATTCTTCTGCACTAGAAAGACAAAATTGAATTATTCCTTTATCCTTTTTAAC
>NW_017729022.1:2160933-2175329 GCF_001723915.1 Gavialis gangeticus
GTGTTATTTCAATAGCAAATTGTAAAATATGTCAGAGCAGAACTTTTCAGTTTTAACACTGCTTATCTAGAAAGAGATTCCCAAAATTTGGAGAATTTACTGTAACATTTTCATTTAAATTATTTTAGCAAAAGTAGTTAAGGCAATATTTGGGCATTTACAATCGTGTGAACCTTTGTAGTCTCTTGTAAATAGAAATATTGTACTGTTGACGGTGCTTATGGGACATATATAAGAGTTTGGAATAAAATAGCCTCCTAATTTAACTGTGAACTAAATACCTATATAGAAAACACTAATTTATTTATCTCCCATACAAATGGAGACCCAGACAGATCTCACCTAGCTTGTGAGATGCTGGGGTTGCAAAGCAAGAATAATATAGATACAAAACCTGTAACATTTCACATGCATAAATGCGTATATTCTTGAGTAAAATACACACGCACACACTTGGGTAATGGATGCAGTACAAAAACGGAGTTTGTACGATCTAGCTGCATAGATAGACTGACAGATAAAAACATATTTCCATTTGATATACCACTATATCTCCCTCACATCACTTCAAGTGAACTGAGGGAAGAAGAGGGAAGAATAAAATGCTGTTTAAAATGGAAAGGCTTCAGTCTTTTATTTACATAATTCTTCCAAATCAGAGGGTAGTCCCTTCATTTCTATCCTTTTTTGGAAAAAAAATATCTACACGTAAGTTACTTCTAATGTAAGGAAGAAAGAAATGCAACATATGGAGCTAACTTTTTTCTCAGTTTCTTTACCCCATTGACTAACTTCAGAAGGGCGAAAAATCCAACTAAGAAAAAGTGAGTTAATTATTATGAATGTTCAAATTCAGGTTCTTTTCTCTTTTTACATGTTGATAAAAAGTATGCACCAAAGCTACTTTCAAGTACTTTATTCAGAGCATGGCAGAACTTCATAATCGCCAGGCAAGATGTACTGACAATGCTGCAACGATATTCGTGAAGATTTCCAGTAAGTTGTGCATGGAATTTTCTTTGAAATCAATGGGAGTTCCTAGCACAGTACAGCTACAGAATTAAGCTCAGTGGCACTTGAGAATACTTATTAGAATTTACAGACCACTAATTCACCCTGATTGATTTCACAAGGCAGTAACATGAAAGAAAATACCTCCAAACAATTAGTTTCTTGCTACCTGAAGAATAAATGAGGCAGTATGTATTTGCAAGTAAGAATCAAGATCAGGAGAGGGCAAAATATGGCCTGCGGGCTAGATCCAGCTTGCCAGAAAATTTCATCTGGCCCACAGATGCCCGTCAATTAACTGGACCCTGCCCAGCCCACACACCTCGCTCCTACCTTCGTACACAGAAGGGCCTGGCTCAGCCAGCGCGCACAGCTTCTGGGCAGAGCTGCTGCTGACACTGGTGCAGCCTCCAGGGTACCTGCTTGGCTTCTCCAGCATCCAGAAGAACTTCCTGTCCCTGCTGCAGCACTCACTCCAGACAGCAGGTAGGGAAGTGGCAGAGGTTGGGGAAGGGGGAGCTGCAGCTGGGCAGGGGCAGGGAGTGTGGGACTGGGGCTGCCAGGAGCACAGAGCCCAGAACCCACACCTGGGAGGGTGGCAGGAGCACAGAGCTCAAGTGGACAGGGTGTGTGTGTGAGTGTGTGGGGTGAGAGAGGGTGCAGGGCTGTGGGGACCTCCCCACACACTCCTCCCCATGGCGTGCAGCCCCTACCATGAGGGGCAGCAGCAGCAGGTGGCGTGCCCTTGGGGTGCTCATTGCCCATGCAGTCATTGTTGCCTGGCAGTGCATGGCTCCAACGAGTTCCGGGAGCTGCATGTGGTGGCAAGGAGTGGAGCCAAGCTAGCCTGCCTGTATTGTGCAGGGCTCCCCATGGTGCATGTGCAGCTCCTGGTAGTTGCATGCCACTGAGGGGAAGCCCTGCATGATGGAGCCAGAGGCCTGGCCCTGCTTCCTGCTACCACGTGCAGTTCATGGGACTGAGCTAGGAAACTGGAGGCAGGGCTCCCTGCCACGTCCAGCAGAGTCTCAGCAGGTGTACATGGCAGCAGGGTGTGGGGAAGGCATCCAGCTTCATTTCACAGGGCTTCCCCCTGGGAGTGCAAGTGCTGGGAGTTTCATAGTAGCTAGGGTCAGGAGGCACCTGAACAGATCATCTAGCCTGACCCCCTGCCACAGGCAGGAATGAATGCTGGGTTCACAGGACCCCAGACAGGTGATCATTTAACCTCTAGAGTGAGTGTGAGTGCCTGGCTTTGCTCTCTACCACCACATGCAGTTCCTAGAACTGGCTGGAGCTGTGTGCTGCCAGGTGATGGCACCTGCAAAAACCATAGTACCTGAAGCAGTTGCCACCTGCTGCTGCAGCCACTGGCAGCAGGATTTGTGTGGGCGGTGTGGGCTTTCCTCACACTCCACAAACCCCACACACCATACGCGGACCCCACAACCCCTCACATACACATACACACACACACACACACACACACACACACACACACACACTGCAACATACTCTTCATACCCACACACACTAAGCCATACCCTCTCACAAAACCCACACGTACCCACATGCACACACCCTCACATCCCACCATAAACACAAAACCACCCCCAGCCACTCCCCAAACACTCCCCCACAGACAATATACGAGTGTAAGGCTTTATTTTTGAGCTACTATGCAAGCATCTCTATATACGTTATGCGAATACAAATCATGACAAAAATATTTTTTATAATAAACTTAAAATATGTTATAGTAGATGTTTGACTTTTAGTATATGATTTGGTTTATTTCTGGTTCCAAGATGGCTACTCCCCTTCCCAAAAGGAGTACAGCCATAGGCAGAGGAAAGGACTTCCAGTGGCAAAGGTCACGGGTTAGTGGTGGAAATTCCTGTCTCAAGTTGGCAACCAGGGGCCAGGGCACCTGTCAAGGGGCCATGCTACCTTTGTAACCCTTAACAACTCACCAAAAGTCATTAAGCAGCTTTGGCAGAGGGCAAACTCCCAGGCCTAGTCACAGAGCCTGCCTGCCCACCTGTCTTTGGGCACAAAGCCTGCCTAACTTTCCTGCCACACCTTGTTAAATAATTAAGATGGTAATTAAGTGGAAGGCTCCCCTTCAAGCATCCTGATGTCAAAGGGTGGTACAAACACAACTCTGATCTTCCTTTATTGTGTCCCATGCCTTATAGATGATATCCGTGAGTTGTGCTATGCTCTGGCTTGAGGCCGGGTTCAACTCAGTGCACTGTTAGGCTTCTCTCATGCTACCCTTTTCAGGGGCCTCACACATACCAACCCTCTCTCAGTGGGGCCTCTACCACTCCGCCCACTCTCACCAGGCCTCTTGCACTCTTGTCCCTCACAGGGTCAAATCCACTCTGCCCTGCTCCCTCAAGCCACCATGTAGGCCATCAGGCTTGTCTCAATACTCTTTGGCCAACCCTGGCACAGCCTTTTGGCTCTCCCACAACCCTCGTCTGCACGGTGCTGGGCAATTGGCCAAACACTGGGCTAACTCTGTCCCTGGCCCCTTAGCAGATAACACACACCACTGGTTTCCTAATTGGGGCCAATGACTCACCCCCTCTACTCATGGCCCTCTGTATGTCACCTCGCTCGGCCTCAGGCATCTGAAGACTTACATGGGCCTCTCTGCCCTCTTCTGTCTGGGGTCTCAACAAAGCAGCCCTCTAACTGAAATAATTGCCCATTCCTGATCTAGGTGCATATATGCATTAGCCCAGTTAGCCCAGTGTTTTTATCTGTTGGCATGTTATATCACAGTTTATTGACAGTGGAGATATTATGATCATGGTTGTTTTGCTCTTGAAGTACTTGGGGCAGCAAATAAAATTACAAATCAAGTCAAAATAAATGTACCTCTATCTGGTGCTTGGAAGTGGATTTTCAGTGCCATTTAGAACATAGTTTGTTTAGCATTCTTTCTGCCTTCCAGGTGAATGACCCGGACAGGAACAGTTGCTCCAGGATTCCTTTGCATTGTACAGTAAATTCTGGATAACTCACCACTCCAACAAGAACACAGGTCACTATCTAGTAATAACCAATAATCAGGAGCTGGTAACAAAGGCTAGAGGGAGCTGGCTGGGAATTGGAACAATAATGGATTAAACCATAGCAGTGAATTATCCCATAGGCAAACTACCCAGAATTTACTGTACATTGTACTAGGAGCTTTGAACTCGGACAGAAGCAGGATTGTAAAGAGAATGTCACCTCTTCATTTTGCAGGCCATGGTGCTCTCAAATTTTTGCATTAATAATGAGCTCAGGGACAGATAGGCTACCAGTCATTACACGGGATGTCTACATGTACATTAATGAGCTTTTCCTAATGTACATTAAATGTAGTACCTCCAATATGAGATACTAAATACATGTGCATTAGGCTGTGCTAATGCAATGTAGCACAAGCGCATGCTTTTTAGGTGATGCTTAATGCAAAGTAACCTAATTCACTGTGCATTAGCATATTAGGACTTTTTAATGTGCCACTTTAATGTACAGTGGAATAGGCTACTGCGCATTACAGCGCACATGTAGACATACTCAGAAACTGTCATTGCTAAGCCCAACTGACAGGAACTTTATAGATTCCTTAGGCTAGATTCATATAAAGACTTACTGCAGATTCTCACAGGTTCTCATTTAGGCATTCAGCTGCTACTCTTGGCAATTGGGAGAGGCTCCTGGGTGATTTGGAAAGGGCAAATTTAGTGCTCTTATTTAAGAAAGGGAAAAAGGAGGATTCAGGTAACTACAGATCTGTCTGGCTCACCTCAGTCCCTGGAAAAAATCCAGATCCTCAAGGACTACATTTCTAAGCCCTTGGAGAAGAGGGAGATGATTAGGAACAGTCAGCATGGATTCACTAAAGGCAAGTCATGCCTGACCAACCTGATTGCCTTCTATGATGAGATAACTGGCTCTGTGGATGTGCGGAGACCAGTGGATGTGGCATACCTTGATTTTAGCAAGGCTTTTGATACAGTCTCCCACAACATTCTAATAGGCAAACTAAGGAAGTACAGGCTGGATGAATGCACTGTAAAATGGATAGGAAACAGGATGGATCATCAGGGTCAGAGGGTAGTAATCAATGCCTTGATGTCTAGTTGGCACCCACTATCAAGTGCAGTGCCTCATGGGTCAGTTTTGGGGCCAGTTTTGTTCAATTTCTTCATCAATGACCTGGAAGATGGCATAGAGTGCATCCTCAATAAGTTTGCAGTTGATACCAAGCTGGGGGGAGTAGTAGATAAACTGGAGAGAAGGGCTAGGATTCAGAGAGACATAGACAAATTGGAGTACTGAACCAAAATAAATTTCATGAGGTTTATTAAGGACAAGTGCAATGTCCTGCACTTAGGACAGAACAATCCCATGCACCAGAAGAGAAGACTGAGAGGGAATGTAATAGCAACCTTCAGCTGCCTGAAGACGGGTTAGGAAGAGGATGGAGCTGAACTGTTCTCAGTGGTGTTAGGTGCCAACAAGGAGAAATGGTCTCAAGTTGCAGCAAGGGAAGTTTAGGTTAAATATTAGGAATAACTTTTTCACTACAAAAGGTAGTAAAACAGGTTACCCAGAGAGATTGTAGACTCTCCACCCTTGGAGGTTTTTAAGACTTGCTTTGAGGAGCTGCTGGCAGACCTAAATTCTTCATTTAGGTCACAGTGGGTGCATCTACATGTGTGCTTTACTGTGCATTAGTTTATTTTAATGAGCATTAAAGTGTCACAAAGGGCACATGCACACATGCATGTGACAAACTGCTTGGTGCTACATAGCATACATTTATATAAACAGCAAAATGTGCATCAGTGATAAGAAAATGGCAGTGGTGACTTTAGAAACTAAAACACCTTTGATGTGGTTTAGTTCAAAAGTGTACCACCGCCATTTTCTCAGCACTGACATACATTTCACCATCTATACAAATGCATGCGACGCAGCAATAGGCGCTTTGTAACATGCATGTGTGCATGTGCCCTTCGTGATACTTTAATGCGCATTAAAATAAACTAATGCACATTAAATCACACATGTAGATGCACCCACTGTGACCTAAATGAAGAATTTTGTCAGTCCAGCAATATGAAAGAAAAGTTATCATCTAGGTAATCATTTGGTATTTTTTAAAATTTGATTGTGTCTTTTAGCTTTGAAATTTGGTTAAATGTTTCTTTTCTTAGGAAAGGTGCTTGGAAAAATCCCCTAAGATACTTTTATTCATGTTCAATACATATATGATAAAATACTGCTGAACTCAGAGAGTGGAAGAACTGCTGAAGTGACCAAATGCCCTAGTTTTAGCAGTACAATCCTAGTGTGTCATATAATGATCTACTACCCTGAGAATGCATTTTTAATGGACTTTATGTATGTTTCATAGATAAAAAATGTATATTCAAAATGTATTGCCACAATATTTGGTTGTTAGGGACAGTTTGATGGACTCAGTGTTTGCAATGTAGAGAAAAGCTGTTCTTTTACTCAAGGTTTGATTTTTAAAGACATGCTGTTTCAGAGACCTGATTAAGAATGAAGGACGTAAGTGCTTAAAAGTCAGGCTCTGTAGGCCAGGTGCAAATTATCTCAGTAGCTTAAGTCCTAAAAAGTGATTCAGAGAGACCTAGTCCCTATCAGCAGCCTAAAAAAATCACTACTTGTCTAAAACCAATATTCAGCTCCATTTGCAACATCAGGTTTCCTCCGATGGCTACACTTAGGCCCACATGCCTCTGCCCAGAAGCAACCCAGAACAGGAATTTTGGCAGCCCACTGTCCTCTAAACTCCAGACTGATTCAAATTAGCCATAAGACAGGGGTGGGCAAAATGCATCCTGCAGTCCAGCTCTGGCCCGCAGAGGGACTTTGTCCAGCTCGTGGCATGTCTTGCTGCCCTAGCAGGGTTGAGGCAGCTCTGTAGCTGTATTGCCTTTCGAGGCAGCACAGGCAGTAGTAGTGGCTCTTTTCGGCTGCTTCTGCCACTGGCCCCAGCCCCGTGGTACAGCTTTGACTTCAACCCATGCCACGCCTGCCCAGACTTGGCTTGGTGGACTGGACAGATATGGACTAGCCAGAACCTGCATGCACCACCCTGACCCCAGCCTGTCCCACGCCTGCTCCAGACTTACTCACTCACACTGAGGAGCACCAGCAGCAGCAGCAGTGGCCAGGCAAAAGGTGCTGCTCGGCTTAGGGGAAAAGCACGCCCTCCCCTTCACCGCTGTGGGGTCCTTCTTGCTGCAGCCACCCAGAGCCCTTGATTGGGCTCCCCTGATGCTCCTCTGCACTGCCACCATTGCCCTCCTGGGTGGCCCAGAGGCAGCAGAGACAGCACTGGAGAGGAGCTGCAAGGCAGCTTGGGCATGGGCTCTGAGTGGCTGTAGCAAGAATGGCCTGTCAGTGGCAAGGTGGGACACTTTTCCTTGGGCCCTAGCAGCAGTTTCTGCCTCACCACTGCTGTTGTTCAGCATGGGCGGGCAGTCTGAAGCAGACATGGGGTGGGCAGGGCTGGAGTCAGGGCTGTGCATGGGGGTCCCCAGCAGTACTACAGGCCTGGGGCCAGCAGCAGTGGCAGCCAGAAGGAGCTGCCACTTCCTGAGCTACCTAGAAAGGTGGCACAGGCTGGGGTTGGGACTGGGGCTGCTCACTGTTGGCGGTGGTGCATGGGCTCCAGGCTGTTGCAGGGAGGAGGTGCTGACTGGCCTGCAGCAGCTCCCTGGAACCACCTATGTGGCACATGGGCCCAAATAACTGCCCACCCCTTCCATAGGAGGTGACTAATCACTGCTGAAATCCCCAGAAAGGGACATGTTGTTAAGTTCAAAAGCCATAACTAACTCAGGTTGATAGTGCTGATTTCAGCTTGGTGATAGCACTACCTACATTTTGCCTGATTACCTAGATTGTGTGAGTCCCTATTGTCAGGCTTATTCCTGTTTTTCAGCATGTAGGAGGTCATTCTCAGTAGTCATCCCTTAGTTCTGGAATTCCCTCCCTCTTGAGGCCCTTCATAGCCTAAGCTTGAATGTCTTTTGAAAGCACTTTAAGACCTTCATGCTTGGGTAGACATTTTGCAAATTATGCTAGGCTAGGATATTGTTTAATGGGTTTCTGTTTTATGTTTTCTCCTGCTTTGCAATCATTATTCTCTTTTAAAAGTTATTCTGCTTTTCTATTGTAATCTGCCCTGAGCCCATGTTGGGAATGGCAGCATATGAAATCAAATAAATAAATAAATAAAACTAATGACTATGTAAAGTGAAATGATTAAACAATATTATTAGGTTATAAGACATGACTCACCTACCAGCAGCCTAAAGATGGCTCACTGCTCATTCTGCTTCTGACCCTGTGATTCTTGTATTCCATCTACCCAGTGGTCCATCTTAAATAGGTCTATTTGCTACTTTATGGGATCATGAGCCAATGCCCACCAAGAAAAACTATAAGCCTCCCTTAAAAAGGAAGGCTACTGGAAAAGTGGAAACTGATTCTTTGTGGCAACTAAAAACATAACAGGGATGGAATTGGAGGTTCAGATTCAAAACAAGTGCACCAAGAGGGCAGACAGAGCAGGGCATATCAAATGAGTCCACAGTCCCTGGGGTCCTCCTGGCCAGAGCCTCATTCCTGGTCAGATATATGGCAATCTTGGCTAGAAACAGCAGAAGGTTGACCAGGAGGTTCTGGGATTTGGTGGGGCTGCAGATGGGGTGTGCATAAATAAAAAGGTGCAGGCAGTAGTTCATCTAGAACCTCCACAAGAGGTTCTACGGGAGGTGGTGAAGGGGCTGCAGCCCTGATCACTCTAGGAAAGCGTGCACTAGGGTCTCCCTCTGCTTGCAGAAGGGACAGGCATTGGGAGTATCTGTGAAGTGTGCCAGATGCACACCTGTGGTGACAGCTCCATGGGGAAGCCACCCACTGAGGTCCTCAGTGGCCAGCAAGATCAAGGTGGAGTATATGCTTGTCCACTGGAGACCCCCATCCTCCCTGAGCATGTCCTACCACATAACGTCCAGGCAGGATGTGAGGACAGGATGGCAGAGTGTCTAGACCATGAGCATGTAGAGCTATTTGCTTGCACAGGAGCCACAGGAAAGGCTTGAGGAAAGTGGTTTAGAGCTGGCCTGACAGTGGGATACCTTGGCATGCTCTCCACCTGAATGGGATAGGCTCCATCAGCATCCAGTTGAACTTGACCGTGCACTATTTGAAGTCATATTGCACTTGGAAAAACTGTATGAAGTGGGGACCAAAGCTGAATGCCCTCAGAGTACTTGTGAGGTATTCATGATCCATCTCGTCAAACACCTTCTGGTCAAAGAACAATAGGGCAAATGACAGGCCTCCTAGAGAACAAGTTCAAGGAGGTCCCACACCAGGCACAGGTTGTCAAAGAAGGTTCTCCTTGGCACCATGTACATCTGGTCATGCTCCAAAAAAAAAAGGATTAGCCCCCCAGAGCTCAAACAGCAAGCCAGTCCTGTCCATAGCTCCTATTTCTTCCCCTGCTCATCAAGCCTCTAGGAAGCAACATGGGAGACCAGGGCTAGGGACAGAAGTTACACATAAGCCAGTTTAAATGATCAGAAACTGATTTAAACAGTTCTGTTCTGTAACAGAACAGAAGCTCAGTGTACAAAATGGCTGAAACTGGTTTAAGAGAAACCTGGTTGAATGCAGTATCAAACTTAACTGATTTGGATCAAACCAGTTTATGAAACTTCTGTCCCTGATCTCTTCCTGGTTTGAGTTAAATCACAGTACCCTAGGATCCCAGGGCATTTTGCAGTCCTGGGCTAGGCTGTGCTGTCTGCTCCAGAGAGCAAGGCTGGCTCTGGGGCATCCCTCTACTCTCTAGCTGGAGCAGTGAGGGCTCTCTGACAAAGCGCAGTGGGTTGGGGGGAGGCAAGCCTGACTGGGGATGCAGCCCAGTCTGCAAGGTGGGGGGACTGCCCCCCCAGGCAAACCCTGTCTGGGGTCAGAGAGGGGAGTTAAATGCCCCTTTCCCCACTCAAACTTACTGCTGGCAGCAACTGTGGACTGCAAATCCCAGAGGCACCTGGTAGCAGGAAAGGGAAGTCTGACCCCAGTACTCTTTCCTGCCATGGCAGGGGGTCGGACTTGATGATCTGCTCAGGTCCCTTCCAACCCTACAAACTATGAAACTATGAAGTGATGAGCAAACCTGCAGAGTCCTGCTGCTTCAGTTCTCAACTGGAAATCCCAAAGACCTCAGGGGCATCAGGAAGAGGAAATGAACACACAGCCAGACAGCTGTGCTCCAGCACCCCCTGGACTCAGGCCTGAGCCACTGCGGGCATGTGGCTGCATTTCCTGAATCAAAGGTGAATGTCTGTTCACTTCTGTTTCAGTTTAATCTGTGCACCTTACACTAACCTGCAAAGACTGAATTGATTCAGGCTTGGGCTTTTTTATTGTCTATACCTAGCCCTAGTGGCAAGTCACAGCTATGTAAGTGATGGACAGTCAGAAATGCTTTCTTTGCTTTAAGGTATGAATGCTCCACAAAGCCAAAAACCACTAAACTGATTAATACTTGTTCAATTTACAGCATAAAGTATAACACTGCCCTAAGCTTGTAAAGGGGATTGGCATTAAGATTCACCTCTGTGCTTCATTGGCTATCTTTGTGCTTTTAAACCATGCTTTTAAGGTGTTTTAATGCTCTTTCTTTTTCTGTATGGTCTTGGGCACCCAAATATTAACCACTCTTAGGTGTACCTGAAATCTCTTAACTAACTGTTGAAATTTGTGATGCCTAATTGAACTTCTTTTTAAAATCTCATTCCTCAGATAGACACTTAAAAATTACACTGGGGGGCAATGTGTAAATTGAGGGGCCCATTGAGACTATTTGAATCACGACGTTTGTTGTCTAACTCTTAAGCACTGAGGGCCAGATTGAAAAATGTATCTAGACAACTTAGGCTTCTTAAACTTTTATTCAGTTTCAGTGGAAGTTCAGTGGGGAACTAAACAGAAGTTTAGATACCTAGGGTGCCTACAAATCTTTCTGAATATAGTATCTGGTCCCAGATTGGAATCTGGAACCCCGAGTTAGATTCCTAGGCATAGCAGTCTTTAGGGATGGGTGATGTGGGCAACTGTCCAGAGTGTTGTGGTCAGGGGAAACCAAACACACACATGCACGTAAACTCTCACATGTGAGCAGCCTGCTCTCATAGCAGTGCTTTCCCCCTGCCCCATCATTGCCCCAGGCAGGAGGAGTGGTGCCCACCCCAGCCTGCTCCCACCTCAGGCAGGAGTTCTCCCTGGTCTCTTCTCCCCTGCTCCTATACCCTTTTCCAAAGATTCAGACCTTTTTATTGGTCTCCTTATTTTATTGGTCTCCAGAGCTTTGAATCAAATTGGACCTTTTTATTGGTCTCCTTATTTTATTGGTCTCCAGAGCTTTGAATCAAATTGGACCTTTTTATTGGTCTCCTTATTTTATTGGTCTCCAGAGCTTTGAATCAAATTGGACCTTTTTATTGGTCTCCTGATTTGATTCAGATTCAGAGATTTAGCTGCCAAATTGGGCTTAATCTCCTCTGAATCAAATCAGCACCCAAAGCTTTGCACAGCCCTACTGCACAACATTGTTTCACTCTGGCTGGATTCAGGCTCTTAGCTTTTCCTGACAGGACCACAGTAGAGATTTGGTGTCTTAGGCAAAGCCCCATGGAATTAGTGGAAATTTTCTGTTGACTTCAGCAGGCTTGATATCTGGTTGTTTAGTGGTTATGTGAAGAACTGCTATTGAAACTTCTTGTATGCTTTAAATAAATACCTTAAGGTTTTTCTGGAAGCTTTTCCTCTTTTATTTAATAGTTGACTTGATATCCTAGACATTTTTTCAGTTGCTAAATGATTTTATCAGATATAGTTGATTAATTAACCAGTACCTCTATTTTATTAATAGCACTCTATTACATATGTAATGACAAACAATTTATTTAATCTATTCAGGTTTATTCTCATTTATTTATTAGTCTTTCCAAGTTCAGGAACTCTTATAACACATCTATAATTTCACTGCAATTGTGGACTATTTTGCAACAAATCACTTTAAGCATTGAGCCATACTAACTGCCTGCTCAATGTATCCAACATTATATCAATTAATGAAGAAACAGGCAAATGCATTTGTGGCTGCTGCAAGGAAAATATTTTTAGAAAAAGTTAGAGAGAGACTGCATTATTTATTGCATGTGTGCTGTCATACTTGAGGACAGAGCAGCCCTCTGGATATATTACAAATTAAGTGAACTCTGCTGAATAAAAGCAAAACAAGACTATGAGCCTAAAGCAATGAGATGTTCATCAACAGATCCTGAGTCAACAGCTTCTTACTTAACTTTTAGAAGCACAGTGTCCTCCTAGGTATATGTCCATTGGTGATTTTAAAGAGAGTTCCCATTCATGACCAAAACAAATGAACAGGGCAGCATAGTTCCTGTTGTGTTTGGATTTCAGGAGAAGGAATGTTGATATCTGATAATAAATGCAAGAGAAATTCTCAGTTTCTGCAAAGGCTTCAAATTATGAAGAGTTCTGTTACTGATCTGTTTGGAATGGTATTGTTTGGTGAGCTATACTGACTGCTTTTTAATGGCTTGTGTGTTTACATTCTTTGTAGAGGGTCATTTACTTGGCAATATTCAAAACTTTTGTTCCTGATTGTTGCAGAGCACTCGGGTGTCCTGCGCCTAAAAGCAGAAATGGCTCAGGAGAGACCCCTAGTGGTGAGAAGGGGGAGGCTCAACTGCCAGTCACCAGGGCAGCACAGGTGCTGGTTGCTAGGGGAACCAAGGGAATCAGCTGACAGGAAGGGGCAGGGCTTGGCCCCTTCTTAAGTCCAAGCATGAAGCTAGGATAGCAGTTCCCCTCCGGCAGCCAAGAAGGGGGGAGCTCGGCCAGGGTAGAGAGAAAGGAGGAGATAGACTGCAGGAGCATCCCCTGGTGGCGGCTATGAGTTGGAGTATTTTCCCGGTAGGGATAGAATGTGGTTTTGACTGGATGGTTTAGTTTATGTTATAGCCCAGGGGCTTTGTGTTTTGTGTTTACTGTTTTACCAGAGGACCGGGTGAGGCTATTAGGGGTTGGAGAAGGCCTCATAGGAGCTCCACGGTAGCAGGGGGACCCTGGCACCATAGAGGGCACAGCATTTGGGGGTGCATTGACCCCAGCCCCAGAGCGAGAGGGGGCAGTGAGGAGCCCCAGAGTGAGAGGAGCCCCAGAAGTAAAGAAGAGGGCCAAGGCATAAGGCAAACCATGTCAAGTACATCTGCGAGGCTTGGGCTGCGGTGTAGGGGAGGAAAAGGAGCTGCAGATAGCGCCCCCTGACACCGGGCATATAAAGTGGGCAGCCTCCCGCTAATTACATCACTCAATCAATTTAAGATCAAGGCGTGGCAGGTAAGTAAGCAGGCGGTTAGCCCAAGACAGGAAGGCGGAGCCACCAATGGAAAGGCTCCAGGGAGATACACCTGTCACACTGATATTTCATAATTTTAGTTTTTCTGTGATGTACTGCACAGTCCAAACAAAATATTCACTTCATAATTTATGCACAAACTGTTGTCCAGTCTTATGCAAGCAGTACTACCTACTTGCATTAATAAGGCCAGTGAGACTTCAGAGGCATCAGAAAAGCATCAAACTATCTTAAACTACTGTGGGCCTAACTTTATTGACACTAAAGTCAATATAAATAACTTTGTGATATATTACAGAAAAGGCAGGTATGAAAACATCTATTTAAATTTTTCATTCATAGGTATGCCAATAATTGTTGTGAATGGCTCAATTCAGGAAGTCAGAGAACTATTGAAATAGCCCCACCCAAGGCTGCCTGACAAACTGATGGAAAACTTCTAATTTCTTAAATGTGTTTTTGGCCATGGAAAATTCCATCTCCTTGCCCACTATAAATTCCTGCTCCAATTAGAATGCATCAACACCTAGCCAGCAAAACTGGATGTGGCGGTGATGTTGCTAATAAAATATTTTCAAAGAAGAGTTTTGATCCCTATGAAACATGGGGGATGGGGTGGGGACACAGGGAAGCCAAATCTTAGACTCAAGTACTGGGCCAGAGCAGGTAGTGGCTCAGCTCCACTTTGCCCCTGGGATGGAAGCTGAAGCTGAGCCACCTTCTGCTCTGGACTGCAGTGGCTTGTGTGGCAGTGGAAGGGGCATGCAGCTGGGGGATCAGAGGGGAGACTGCATGGTGAGAAGGGGATGCACACACAGATGATCTGCATGTGCGGCTTGGGGAGAGCACAGGAGAGACTGTGCAGCCTGCCCCACTCCAA
>NW_017729022.1:2175552-2193961 GCF_001723915.1 Gavialis gangeticus
CCTCCCCCCCCCCCTTATCTTGTGCTCCAGCCCCAATCCAACTGGGCTCATAGCTGCCAGTGCTACTTCTGACTGATTCAGCAGGGTGTTGGACTAGATCTTTTGAGATCTCTTCCAACCCTAATTTTCTATGATTCTGTGACAGGTTCAGTGGGGGACAGGTGGCAGGGTTAGGCATAAGAACTGGAGGGGCCACTAGCAGAGGAAAATTAAGGGATGGGACAGGCACAGGCAGGATAGGAAGGGGCATGGGAGCGGGCATCAGTGGGGACAAGCCTATTTTCTACTTTCAAGGGATCATGGGCCACCAAGAAAATCTATTAGGAAGTAAGGTCACAGGGTCAAAATAAGGGATCCAGCAGGGGACACTGAGCAGAGCACACCAGACAGTGCTCACTGGCCCTTGAATGAGTGCAAGGAGTCAGAGGACATTGCCCAGTGAAACTTCCCAGAGATGTGAACAGATGAGGGACAGAAAAGTAGCCCCACAGCCTCTGAGGGTCCTCAGGGGGTGGATATGAGGCAGAGGTGAGACACAGGCATGCAGTGGGGAGCAGGGGGCAAGCAGCAAGAGGGCAATATGGTTGTGGGGAAGTGACAGGAGAGGCAGGCACTGAGCGGCGGAGCAAAAGGCTTAGCAGGGAGGGCAACAGGTTGGGGTTTTGCTACTTTCCTTGCCACAGCAGTTGAGGGACAAAGTTAAGATGACCCTACAATAATTAAATTCTATACATTAAATGTTATAATAAGTCTAATTATGGTGGGAGGTCATCTTAAATTGGAATTCATCCTGGATTCAGATAAATATGGTAATTCTCATAATCAGTGATCCTTCAAGCTTACTATATCTACTCTTATTTTCAAAACACTTTAGGGTCTTTAGGTAGGTAAATCTTACAACACTGTATGATAATTACATGTTAATAATTATTATACTGATATATCTTGCTCAGGGCATCTCATTTGACTCATGAATTTGGCAGCACCAGCACACCTGCCTTTCTGTATGGTACATTCCCATGTATATCTGTCTCTCATAGCAGATGCAGAGAAGTCTAGTTTAATCTAGTCTATCAATAAGGGAACGGAGATGTACAAAACCGCATTATTAGCCTGTACAAGACCACAGATTTGCAAAGAGAATCTAAGCTTTCCAAATAATAGACTCAAATCTTAACCGCTTTATGAATTGGCTTTCAAAATATGTCTGCCAATTCTGCGTGCTTGGCTATGGTGTTTTTTCCCCACCAAGCTACCCATTAGACCAACACGTACTTCCTAGAGCCAGAATCTCCAACACTGTTGCTGTCTTCTTGATAATTAAAAATCAGTGGTAAAGTATATGTTGTTTCTTCCTTATGGCTAAGGACAGACATTACACATAAACTGGTTTAAGTGATCAGAAACTGGTTTAAATCTGTGACAGAACAGATGTTCAGTGTACATAAGCCAGTCTAAGAATGGCTGAAACCAGTTTGAGATAAACCTGGTTGAATGTAGTATCAGACATAACTGATTTGACTCAAACTGGTTTATGCAATGTCTGCCCCATACCCCTTGCTGGTTTAAAATAAGCCAGGCACCCCCAGCATGCTCTCTGGGCTGGGCAGGGCTCGCTACATTCCAGCAGGTCTGTCCCTTCCCCTCTGCTCCCTGACTGCAGCTTGGGCACAGACTGTGGGCTCCTTCCCCCCTTCCCTCACCACTCCCTGCTAAATAGGAATTCTCCTATCCCTTCTGCCTTGCTGCTGAGGTGTGTGTGTGTTAGCTAGCAGACCACATGCCGACTACAGCTGGTGCTGAATTAACAGGCAGAATCAAAAAAGCTGGTAACGTCCCTCTGTTGTTTTCTTAATTGTGTGATAAACATTTATGAATTCCCTGATAAGTTAATCAGGGGTCCTGCCTGAACTTGGCCATGCCCCCCTCAGCTCCATGTTGTGGAAGGAAGGGAGGGCTGCTCTAGTGCCCCCTGGCTTCTAGCCTGGGCCACTGCAGGTATGTGCCTGTATTTCTGGGATGCCAGTCCAGTTACAAAACTGATTTAGCTTAGCCAGGTTAGACTAACCTACAAAGATTGAATCAATTCAGCCTCAGGCTTTTTGAATGTCTGTCCCTAGCCTTGGGGACAAGTCCACTCAAAGAGTAATAGTCTACTACCGCTACTGCTTACAGTACAGTGGAGGGGAACCTGTGCTGTAGAAATGAAGGTCTTGCCTTCAACCCTGGATGACAACCCATGCAGAAGAAAAAAGTAAGTGTTCAAATCATTAAAGACTATATTGTAATGCATTTATGCAAGAAGGCTGAATCAAGTTCACATGGGATCCTAGTTCTGGGATTTTATAGGTTTTGAGTTTTGATGTTAATGTGCTTTTAATATAGTCTTTTTGTATACAGTATAGATTGCTATATATGGACTCCTTGTTTAAGATGTCTATTCAGCCACACGTTGACTCTTGTCTTGGATTATAAACTCTTTGAGGCAGGGACTATGTATTATTAAATGTTTAATAGTACCTAGTACAACCCCCACAGACCATCTGGAAAACATCTTCAATTATCTAAAGCAAATAATAAATGATACTAGTACTTCTCAGATAGAAAAATATAATTTAACAGAGCTTTTTGGGAGGAACAATATGAATGGAAGACTATAGATACTGGCACCTCATGATTACTGAATGACTCTGATGGCTTACATCCCTATTCTTTTTCTCAGTTGGAAATTGTTGAGGTGTATGATGACACTACATAATGTGCAGTGCCACATATCAGAGCTGAAATTGTATCAGTGGAGATTTCATTTTCATTGTGGCTCATGTGCCACTATGTGATGTCTGGTTAAGAGCTAATCAGTCCAGGCTAATCAGCCTTTCAAAGTTTGTGTCCTCAGTGTTTGTACAGCAAATCCAAAAGAGCCTAATGGCATTTGGGGATTTTGGATGCTACCAAAACACAAATAGTTAGTATTACTAATTAAACTGAAATATAAATGTGAAAATACTAGGTGATTGGAAAAAAAGTATCACCAAAACATGCATAAGGAACAATATTTGTATGCCTCTCACCAATATTGTGATACTTATAACAGGTTTCAAGTGGCTGGGTGCCAGGTCATGGGCACTTCATGCCAGAGAGAGTTTTAAACTGAAGTCTTATAGAGAATGATTAGTTAACATCTTTTTAATGATGAATTAATGAGCAGTAAAGCGTTCTAATTCCAGTATGTACAGAACCTTGTGTTTAAAGGCACAGGTTCAGTGAGAGCAGTTCTGTGACCTTTGTGATGCCAGTAAAGGTTGGGTTCAGTGCAGTCAACGTCCAATCAGTCTTTCAAGGTTAACTACACATGCCATGCTGGGAAATGAAACAATTACTAACAAATTTTATAGGTATATTCTGTCAAATTTAAAAGGCAATCAGAAGGCTAAATGAAAATTATGCCTGAGGAAAGTATTAAAAGAAAAGAAATGAGGAGGGGTTGTTTTTTTTTTTCCAACTTCATTCTGAAGTAGGCAATGAACATATTGTTTGAACTAAAAAATGCATATGGAAACACCCTACGTTGACTGAGGGAATAATTCTCAATGGGGAGGGTAAGAGTATTCAGGAAGGATGACATCAATTATCATCTGGGCAAAACTGGCATAGTGAGTGTGAATGATTCATTATACTGTAATTAACTTTTAATTAACTTTACTCTGCTTTACTTATTTTAGAAAATTAAATAAACTTCATTTTATTGCACCCGCTAAACCAGTGAGCAGAAGCTAGAGTTCTACTCTAATTAAAATAAGCAATCTGGCAAAATTGTGTGTAAAGCATAATGAAGAAATGTTTCTCTACAACTAGAGCTATTTCTTACATTCTGTAACACTTTGATAATTTTTTCAAGTATGTCCCATTAGTTGCAATAAATGGAAGTCCTGTTAATTTTTTTCTTTGTTGTCTAGTTGCCTTCAAAAAAGCAGAGAAGATTTTTTAAAAATATATTTTTAAAGACTTGGAAGTCATATGTTCCATTTTTTAAATATATCATTTTAGTTGCATTGAAAAGCTACTAGCTTTCGTCAGAACAGGGAGGAGGAAGAATGGATCTAAAGTTGCAGTATAAAAGGTTTGGATGGAGAATAAAGATTCTGACATTGCATTTTGGTGGACCAATGTTTGCTGCTGCATACTCTTGGACTAATGCTGAAGCAATGCATTTCAATCAATGGTTTCCTTTAGAACTTTAAAACGTTCACTTTTATAGTGGCATGTCAAGTAGAAACAGGCAGAACAGGGACACAAACCTGATTTTCTCACATTCCATATAGATGGCCTAACCATGAAACTATGGTGTATTCTCTTGAAAAATGAGAATGAGCTAGCCCTCAAGAAACATTTTGAAAAGTCTGAATTTCTTCCAGCATCAGAACAAAAACCATTTTCAAATGCTTGTACTGATCTTGTTCTGTACTAAGAACAGGACCTTAGTTATCACAAAGATGACATCCCTATGCCTTGGAGTACTGGATTGTGCTTTCCGGACATTCCCAGTATGTTTAAATCCTTTTACCATACCTATCACTAAGGTTACCACATGCTACATTGGATGATTTTCTTGCAAGTCTAGAAGTGGGCTCTGCCTGCTACCACTGGGTTGATAAACATGGTTCTGTGTATTAGTGCACATAACTGAAGTTCAATGGCTTGTGTTATTCTGGAGGCTGCACTCAAAGATCTTGAGACCTTAAATCTCTAACTTTACTCCTTTTGCTGCTCACTGCCTACCAAGAAGATAGCTGGCAGCTGGTACTGATGAGGAGGGGAAGAATAAGCTACAGAGAAAACTATGGGAAGAAAAGAAACAGAAACAGAAACTGGAGGAATTGCCTTGGATTCAAGTGAGGAAAATGGGAAACTAAAGGCAGTAGTTTAAGAAATATGAATTTAAGAAACTGAAGCACAGAAGAGGTAAAGTAAGAGGAAAGCTGCCTGTACGTTTGTTGGGTGGAAGAAGGGATTGGCTAAGAGCTCAATGGGAGCTAGTTGGGAAAGAGAAGTGATTCCCACTGAGGAAGGATTGGGGTTTTTAGTTTGGTTTGCGAAGGGAAGAGAGTGGAATTGACACAAGTGCAAGACACTGGGGATACGTTCCTCATTTTTTTAATTTCCACCTGCTCTCTAAAGAGAAATGATCAAAATTCAATGACAGAAGTAGAATTAACAATTCAATGAGTGAAATACTCCTTTTCTGTGGTAATGGAAATCAAGCTACTTGAAAAGTATACATGTATATAATTTCTGTTCCATGAGGTAGCCCATTTGAATTACAATTAATAAATACATGGCACTTTTAATAATACTTTTCCATCTACAGATCTCAAAAAAATGAGTAAGATTTAATATCTCTTTTTACTGTCTTATCTTTCACATCTCTATACTCTTCCCTCCTCTGGTGATGTCAATCTTGAACCCAGTTTAATCCCAATTAAAACCAAATAATCATCTCTGCACTTTCTTCTTTTGCTCTTCCCAATGCATAGATTAACCTACCTGAATTAATCCACAAGGCCTCAAACCCTGCCCTTTTACAAATCCCTCTTTAGGATCCTCTTCTGTTGTGACACCTACACAAAATCAATGATGTCTAGGCTGCGTTGCAGTTATGGAGAGCTAATTTTAATTAATTAATCAATTAATTAATGCTTTGGAACCATCAAGTTGTTCAATGGCTCCCTGTGTAACCTCATTATAGTATTTTCATTACCCTTATCCTCTCTTCTCTATTCCCTCCTTTCTTTTTGTGTCAGAGTTACTTGTTGTGTCTTGTTTCAAATTAGATTCTTCAGGGCAGAGACACTGTTAAACTGTGTTTGTACAGTATCAGACATGTTTGGACCTCATTCCTGATCGGATGGTGCTGTAATTAAAAATGATTTACAGCTGAGGTACAGTGATGTTAACTAGCTAGTTCAGGGTGTCAAAGCAAATCAGTGGCATAGCTACAAAAAATCCAGATGCCTTCTCTGCCAGTTCCTTGCTCTAGCTACTTGACCATGGTTTATCTTGATGAAGATGTGTTTTATCAGAACATTTCAAAGATAGAGAATGAAAAAATCTCAAGAATGAAACGCATATTTTCTCCCAGCCCTTCAAGGGAAAGGGGTGTGGGGTGACAGAATTGTTAAAATGTCTTGCTTAAGTACCAGTGAATGAGTTTAAGCTCTGCTCTGGATTTTTTGCCATTGGACCCCTGTTGTAAATGGTCATTTGGACTGGGGAGACAACACAGACAGATGTGATGCTATCCCCATCATGCAGATGGCTAAAAACTTGGAGTACCTTAAGCATGCTAGCACTATTAGCTGCTAGCCTTGAGAGAACCTTTGATCTTGATCTTTTAGCTTCAGGGAAAAAGTTCTCAACTTTTTAGTATAGAGATTTTTTTTTCCTTTTCTATAATTTCAAAATTCTCTGGATACCATAAAATACTTCTGGCCTTTTCCCATTATAGTCTCATCATTTCTATACACCAGTTGGTCAAACAAATTTAGGTACAGAGTGGTGAGACAAAGAAGTATTTTAGACTGAGGGATTATGTTATATAGCTTGACACTAAAAGATTAGACTAGAAATTTTAGAAGTAGGTATAATGTACTTTATGCATCATTATAGGTGAATATGGCTGCTTATATGTAACTGAGAGCAACATTTGTGTTTCACTAGTGCAACACAATTCGTATTTTGTGCACGTGAGTACTATAACTCTTCAGTCCTTTAAGACGCTAAAACACATGCTTGCCAAACAATAGAAATAATCCATTCTTCAGTTATGAACTGAAAATAATGATGTCTTGAATCGATAATAATATTTTTACTCTTTTAAAACTACTGATGATTAAATTTACTGAATTTACTGTAATTGACAAGCCTGAGATTAATGACATTACTACCAATGGTCTTATTAATTGATTAAAAAACAGAACTTTTTGCCATAGGCCTGCCAACAAATTAGAATGCATGTAAAAAGGAATGTTGCTGCACGTCCAGTTGAATGAGGGAATGCATTGCCAGTGTTTCACTGTTTTTTCAAAGAGATGGAACAGAAATTTATCAGGTGCTACAGTCTCTCTTCTCAAATCAGAACTGAAAAAGAAGGGTTCTTTCAAGAATTATATTTTATTGCCATTTTAAGAAAGGCACAAAGAATACATGAGTCTTCCTCAATACCAGGAGACCTTGAATTATACAATAATGAAGACAGCCTATCAAATACTGAACATTCTTATACACTTTCCAGCACTCTGCTTTGTTGAACAGAGCCAAAAACTTGGTGTGGATTATAGATGCAGATGTAGATTAGACCACTTACTGTCGATGCTTTAAAGATCACTAAGTCATTCCTCTTCCCCTGCCTTAATACAAAGGGCAATTTGCAACATAAATTATTCTTGTTTTTCTAACCTGCTTTAAAATATTCTATAGTTTTGGAATTTGAGCTACCCCCAACCCTGCAGGTGTATGCCTCTGAACAATTTCTTTTATGGATAAGAGCCCTTTCCTAATGCCTAGCCTAACCATTTTCTGTCTTGTCTCCAGGCCATTTCTCCTTGTCATATTAACTTCTTAAACTGTGAATAGCTACATTCCTTCTTGCAGGTTTTTTTTTCTGTGAAAGTATTTATTTACTGTTGTTGTGTCTTGCCTGAATCTTCCCTATTTTAGACTATATAAATTCAGCTTTCTCAGTCTCTTCTCATTTATCCATGCTCCAGCCCTTGTACCATATTGCTTATATCCATAATATAGTAGCTGAGTGGGTAGAGCACTTGCTTGGGAAGTGATTTATCCCCCTTTACAAAATCCTGGACCTGCCTGTGATTATTTCTCCACCTAGTCTAAAAATCCTGCTGTGGGGCCCTCTAAGATTTCAGCTTGTTCTGGGGAAGTAGCAGCACATAGTTTTCTTTGAACATGCTAGCAGCAAAGTAGGCACCTTGTGGGAGGTTAAGTGACATCTCAACTTCAACTTTGAAAATGTCAGGGGCACCAGTAAAGTGGAGAAGGCACCTATCTGCTTCTCTTTAGGCACTTTAATCCCTCTACATATCTTCTCCTACATGCCCAGGATCCTCTGAAATACATAACTCTGGATGGTCTCTCTCAAGGATTGCATAATAAAATAGTTATATAAAGTACGATGGGTTCCAATAGCAACGACTGATGCCTCCCAGGCCCTTTTTGGTAGTGCTCTACATTTTGAGGTTTTACTCTTGCTTGTTTGTAATCAATGCTATAGCAGAGTTGATAAGTGTTTACAGATTTTTTCCAAATGCTGGGTGGAACTGCATGTAAAATGCTATCCCACTCCATTCTCCATTGCACTCTAATCTGGCTACAGAAGCTTCAGTTCTACAATCTGACCCATGTGGATGTACCCCTCCATTCATTCAGTGCCCACTGGACTCCAGCAGGGCAGAATGGTGGGAGAGGGGAGACAGGCTGGCCCTTCTTTGCCAAGAGCTTCTATCTCAAAATATCAGACACGTGGTAGGCTCTCTGTTGCTGCAGTCTCCCCTTTCCCTTTTCTTTCTTAGCACTATTTTAGTAAACCTATTTTTAATTACTAATTGGAGTCTCTTCACATACTGATTCCCTCACATGCCTGAATATTGTACCCAGCATCTATATAAAATTAATTGGCTAGTATTTTCCTTCCTGTTGCACTGGGCTATTTTTAGTCATCTGATTCCCTTTGGCTTGATGAAGATTACCTTCAGAGGTTCCAAAAGCCTCTCAGATAGTTCTTTTAAAATATTCAAGCACATCTTTTCCAGAACACCAGCATTATATACATGTATTTAGTTTTGTTATATAGTCCAGTATATAAAGCAGGGAAATTACTAGTGGTAATGGTAGTGGTACTCCATTAACAAAGGTGAACAGCAAAGTGAACTCAGAACTCTAACCTTAAGCCACACATGTTTATTATTATTAATATTCTTATTTTTTCATTTATATTGCTATAGCTCCCAGTGTCATACAAAAGAACGGGGGCCCTTTTACTGGTATATTGGGCACTGCCCAAATCCAGATGAAGAAACAATGGCTTTTTTGTATACTTAAACTCATTCCTAAAGATGGCAAGTTGCCCACCCATAAATTTAAACTAGACATCAGGAAAGGAACACACCTTTGCAAAGTAACTGCCGTCTCCTATAAGGAGCCTTTTCTCTGTGTAAGGACTAAAGCTTTGGGATAATGATAAAATATTTTGTCTTGCTGACAACTTAGGTTCCACTTTTCTTTTCCCGAATGAGAATAAGTATGCATCAGGAAGTTAGTCCTCTCTAGGGGTGGCAAACAGAATCAAACGAACACAACAAATTTCACAACAAGAAATTCACATTCAATCCTGAAGTGGCTGAAGCCAGAAGATCATACCTCCTACAAATCAACAGCAAACTGTGCATTGACCTCTTGTGTGAGGGAAAGACAAACAGGAGGAAGATTGTATTTATCCCTAATTGCATGTATGCATTTGAGAGAAGTCCATATAAGGAAGATCATATGTCTTCTCTTCCTTGCCATAGTCCACACATGGATACAATTGTATTCACACAGCAGGTTGCAAGCTTGAGCATTTAAATAAATTTAGTATGTTACTGGCAGGCATAAACTAGAACCATGTGTATTTGCTTTTAAAGCTCTGTGATTCAGCTGTGTTGTCAGCACCTCTGAGAGTCCTCCCCACATGGAGATGACCTAGTCATACACACATTTGGGAAAATCATTCTGGTGTTTACAGAAAAAGATAAGAGACTTGATACCAACATGCCCTTGGGTCCATTCAGCAACTTTTGCATCTTGACTATAAAGTTGAAGTTCTTTCAATGGAAACCTGGTAAGCAATTTTTGTTAAAAGAAAATTAGTGCAACAGCAACATGTTGATCATGATTTTCATCTTGTTTATACCAGCTTTATATTGGTGTATCTTCATTGAGACATTTGTAGTGGCAACCAGGAATAATTTTGTCAGTTGAAAATCAAGCCTCCAGTTTTCCCTTTCTTAATTTTTCTTTTAAAATATCCAAAATTATGTTCACTGAATACCTAACAGAGCTGGTTTTGAGTTGACATTCCACCTAAAGGCACTGACATAAAGTGTTTTCATACAGGGAAATATACTTGTATCACAGCACAGCATGCGTACTACTGTAACAAATTCTCCACTTTTTTTTTTTTTTTAAAAGAAAGCCTGGTATCAAGTCTTGTTTCATACTTTGGCCTCCTGCAAAGTGAAATAAAAAAACCCAAGAAAGTAAATGAGACATTTAAAATCATTTTTGTTGCACGTTTCATCAGTGGTTTTATGTAATTCTGTTCTGATGTAAATGAAAGTTGTTCAGAGATCCAAATTCACCCCATTCAGAGTAGTGTAAAGGTTTTGCACCACTTAAAATCTTAAATAATAGTAAAAAAAGCTGAAGGATGACTAGTGCTAGCATTTTATATGAGAGATAACCAGGGATCCAGGTTTTCTGTTTCCCATGGGGAAATGGAGAAACACATAGATTTCCCACTTTACCAGAGGAAACCACAGATTTCCCATTGTAAAGGAGAAACCTGCAGATTTTGCAGTTTTGTTAAGAGCTAGCTCTGCAGGCTGGCAGAGTTTCAGCCTGCTACCGGTTGGGGGGAGCGGGAGGAGGGCAGTCAGGCAGGGGGCAGCCTGGAGAGCAGCTCCTGCAGGTAAATCTGGCAGGGGGAAGGGAGATTCAGGCCACCATATGGAGGGAAGGAGGGAGCTGGGCAGGGCCTGCCCAGCTGGGCGGTTCATGGGCTTGGGGTCCTGGGCTGCAATGCACCGCCACAGGGACCTGGAGGGGAGTGGGACAAGACTGTGGGTGGCTTGTCTAGGGGGAGGAGGAGTGGGGCCAGCTCCCTGGCACTGCGCATACTCCTGGGGCAGCAAGAGGGACTAATACCTCAAGATCTGTGTGTGGGGCAGGGGCAGAGCAGGCTGCCTGCTGCCCTTCCCCAGGGTCTTCATAGCCCAGTGGGTGCAACCTGGTGCTATAGTGAACAGTGAAGCTGTGCAGGAAGCTCGTTGCTGCTGCAAGCCCATGCTGCCCTGGTAAAGCATCCCCTGCCCATGCAGCAGCAGTGAGGGGCACAACCCCACACTGCTGCCCCTTGAGGCAGCTGCACAGGCGGCGAACACTTTGCCAGGGCAGCACAGAGTTCATAACGGCAAGGAGCTTCCCTCCACAGCCCTGCTGTTCCCTGCAGCACTGGGTTGTACCTGTTGGGCTGCAGAGGCCCAAGGGGATGGCAGCAGGGCAGGAAGCCTGAGCCCACAGCAGGCAGCATGTGCGGTGGAAGGCTGGGGCTAATGAGGCTTAGCCCCCCCAAATTTTTTGTGATGGCTGGTGATAGCAGCAGCACCATGGCACTGCTATCCTGTGGTGCCTGGTGCAATTTCACATGCAGCTGAGCCTCTGCCACCATGTACAGCACCAGTACACACCAGCCCTGCAACAGCCCTGTGGGAAGGTGGGGCGGGGGTCTGGTGGGGCTCAGCCTCCACAAATAATATTTTCCCCCACCGCTTATGGCGGGCAGCCTGCACCCACCCCTGCCCTGTGCACATATCTGGGGGGGCACAGGTCATTCTTGACCCTCTGGGAGTGTGCACAGCACTGGGGAGCCAAACCTACACCTGCCCAAGCCCACAGTAGCAGGCAGACAGCAGGGGGGGAGCCAGGCTCCATACTTTGCTCTGCTGCAGCAGCCCCCACCTCCTGCCGGGGGAAGGGGACTGTGAACCCAGGTTCCTGGCCCAATAGCCCTGGCAGCTGGGGGCTCCCTCTGGCAGGGGGCTGTGGGTGGGGGGCAAGAGGCACCAGCAGGGCTGAGGGGCTATAGGGAGGAGTGAGGGGCACCAGGAGGGCTTGGGTGGGGGGCTATGGGAGGAGTGAGGGCAGGGCCAGGGGACTGTGGCTTGGGAGTAAAGGGCCTGGACCTGCATCCTGCTGAGCTAAAGGAGCAGGTGGAGCTCTGATTTCTGGAGATAACTTCATACCAAATAGATTACTGAAGTGTGAGAAGGAAGGAGGGGGAGGCTGGGGTTGAGGATACTTAAACCAAATGCTGAAGGGAAAGGTGTATGCAATTTTGTTTCTCTCTCTGACTTTGGCACTTATGTGAAACTGGGATTCACAGCCTGTACTGCTAGGAAGAGCCTGAACACCCAACATGTTTACACTGGGATAACCTGCCCTTATACCAGTGTAAGGGACATTTAATATACAAACCTAAGGAACCAAAGGGCTTTCCATGCCGTGGGCCACAGGACTTTATTATTGGATTACAAAATGACACTCCACTCTGTGCTTGTGATCTTTTTCTGGCCCTTGGAATGCAAGAGTCAATGCATGCAGCCAAACACAAAATGTCAAGCCAGTTCGTAACCTGTGTGGAGGACAGCTGTCTGTTCCAGAAAGTGGAGGATACAGCTAGCAGATCCTCTATCTTGAATCTTTTTCTGACCAACAGGGAAGAATTGGTGGAAGATGTGAAGATGATGGGTAACTCGGGAGGAAGCAATCATGATATGATAGAATTCTAGATCCTAAGACAGGAAAAGCATGAGATCATAAAATTAACAAGTTAGATTTTAAAAAGGCAGATATAAATTCAAGAAGTTAATAGGCATGGTAGTATGAAAGGAGAGATTAAGGAATAAAGGTGCCCAAGGGGGCTGGGCGCTTCTAAAGGGTACAGTATTGGAAGCCCAACAAGGAACTATTCTGACATGATGGCAGCACCAAAAGAATGGCAAGAGACCAGTGTGGATGCACATTCTAAAATGCCTCAAATGCAAAAGGAAAGTATATAGGCAATGGAAGAATGGGCAGGTCACCAAGGAAGTATACCAGGAAATAGCAAGAATCTGAAGGGACAAAATCAGGAAGGCAAAGATAAAGAATGAGTTGCACCTGGTAAAGGAGGTTAAGGACAACAAGAAGAGGTTCTATAAGTATACTGGCCAGAAAAGAAGGACCGAGAAAGCTGTGGGTCCTCTGTCAATATGCCAGGGGGAACTCCTAACTCAGAAAACAGAGCAACTCAAAAGCTACTTTGCCTCGGTCTTCACCAAAAAAACCCTAAGCTGCAGTCAGATGCCTTATAAGGATTATCAGAATAAGAAAGGGGCAAGCTGAGGGAAGAGATAAAAGAGGAGATAGTTGAGCATCTTTTGTTGGGTCTAAATGAATTCAAGTCAGCAGGGCCAGATGAACTTCATCCCAGGGTACAGAAGGAACTGGCAAAAGAGATCTTGGTGCCCTTGGCAATGATCTTCATGAAGTCATGAGAGATGGGTCAGATACCAGAACACTGGAAAAGGCAAAAAGGAGGACCCAGAGACTACAGACCAGTTAGCCTCACCTCAATACCTGGGAAATTATCGGAGCATATCCTAAAGAAGGTCATCTGTAAGCATCCGGAGGAGGAAAGGCTGATCACAAGCAGCCAGCGTGGAATTGAAATAATATTAAATTTGATTTCCTTCTCTGACAAATTAACTACCTTTGTGGATAAAGGGAATCCTGTGATACAGTGTATCTGGATTTCAGCAAGGCTTTTGACAAGGTCCCGCACAACCATTTCATAAATAAATTGGAGAAATGTGGGCTAGATAAAACTACTATAAGGTGGATACATAACTAGATCACCAGTTGCAAGCAAGGGGTGATTATTAATGGATCCATGTCAAATGACAGGAGATTTCAAGTGGAGTCCTGCAGGAATCTGTCCTGGGCCCTGTGCTGTTCAACATGTTCATTAACAATTTGGATGCTGGCATAGAAAGTTTCTTGAGCAATTTTGCAGATGACATGAAATGGAGAAGGATTGCAAACATGTTGGAGTATGTAAACACAATTCAGAAGACTCTCAACAGATTGGAAAGTTGGACTACAGCTAACAGGATGAAATTCAATATGGACAAATACAAGGTGGTAGACCTCAGAAGGAATAAGCAACAGGGATCCTAGTTTCCTCTGAAAATTTTTTTTTACAAATTCTCTGATATAAACCCCAAATCTGTGATTTAGAAACCCAGACTTCAGCGAGCTCTTTACAAAATTGCAAAATCCACATTAAAATCGATATTTTTCTTGGCTAAAAATGGAAATCTGCTCCCTCCCACACACACACCTTTTTTTCCATAGGAAATGGAAAACCCAGATCCCTGATAATCAAAAACACAAATATAAAATGGGTGATACCTGGCTGGATGGCAGCAGTATGGAAAAGGACATGGGACTCTTGGTAAACCATAGACTCAATATAAATCTGCAGTGTGATGCAGCCACACAAAAGGTGAATGTGGTTTTGCAATGCATCAATAGAAACATTAGGTACAAGACATGGGAAGTGATAGTGCCTCTCTATCCAGCACTGGTTAGGTCTCACCTGGAGTATTGTCTGCAGTTCTAGACTCCACATTTTTAAAAAGGGTATGGAGAAGTTAGAGATGGTCCAGCGGGGGAAACAAAGATGATTAAAGAGCTTGGAAAGCAAGCTACATGAGAGGCTGAAGGAGGCAGGTGTGTTCAGCGTGCAGAAAAGACACTTACGAAGGGAAATGATAGCAGTCTTCTAATACTTGAAGGGCTGCCATAAAAAAGAAGGAAAGCACCTTTTCTCTCCTGGTTCAGAGAGAAAAGGACAAATGGCTTGAAGTTGCATTAAATTGGATATATAGAAAAACGTCTTCACTGTTAGAATAGTGAGACAGTGGAATAGTGAGGCACCTGCCTAAGGGAGGTGTGGATTCTCCATCACTGGAGGTGTTCAAGAAGAGGTTGGACAGCCACTGCTTGGCGATGACCTAGGAACAGCTATGCCTATGATCTACTATGGATATTCCCCATGCTTCTGGGCTTTTCTGATTGTCCCCTGCCCACCCCTTCCCCCTTTTGTTACATGTGTTAAGGTGTTTGTAAGCCTTCCTCAGAAGCACTAGGTGCTGGCAAGAGCCAAGGCTGGGGACTTTGACTGGGGTGTGCTAATGCTCCTGCTGGGACCAAACCCAGAAGTTTCTGGCTAGAGCATCTTGCCCCTCTGCTCAGGGTCAGACCAATTCCCATATTTGGGGTCAGGAACAAATTTTATCCTATGGTCAGATTAGCATGGACTGTGTGGATTTTTGTTTTCCTATGTAGCAGGGGACCTGGCACTCTACCTGGGATCTCTTGAGCATATATGAACAACATTTCATAGAAACAGGATGTTGGCTGTCATGGTTCCCCAGCTTTATCTATGGCAGGTTAGGGTGTTAGGTCTGTGTTGTCAGGGTTGATGGTTTAAATTATGGATTGTATGGGATGGTTTGGATAGGGATGATCCTGCCTCAGGCAGAGGGCTGAACCAGATGACTTCTGTAGGTCCTTTCTTCCCCTACTTCTCTATGATTCTATGTGTACTGGTCTATCTTTAAAAAGTTACAGCCTATCTTCCTTTAGAGAGTCTCACCCTCTGTGCTTTCTCTCTTGCATGCCTTTTTCCTCAGATGTGCTCAGAATCCAAGTAAGTGGCCATATTTTCAAAGAAGGAAGGAAAGTTCAGGCCTCCCTACAACCCTGAGTGTTAACTTAATTTTATTTGCCTAAGTTTTCTGGGTAGCTCAGCTGAAAGAATGGAGCTATTGGGTGCTTCTACATGTGCTCTGATGCATTCTGATTAGAACGTGTTGGAGCAGACATAACTAGAATGCTCCAGCATGCTGCAGAGTCTTGTGTATTCAGCATCCCGCATTTCAAAATGGTGGTGGGGGCACTTTAACTAATACCAGTTAGTTAACCAGTAATATCACTGAGTTAACCAAATAAACTTTAGTTAAAGCACCTATGCTGCCATTTGAAATGTGGGACACTTAATACATGAGATAACAGCTCCTGAGAGTGGCTCTAATTAACGTCCCCTCCCCACCCACCCCCACACACACCCTAGACCATGTGCATCACCACCAGTTATGACCACAGGATTTGACTACAGCCAGATATCCAGGTCTGACTCGTTTTTTTGCCACAGGCTTCCTGAGTGGTTCTAAGCAAGTCATTTACAGCAGGATTTTCAAAGGTATTTAAGTATTTGTATCATGGCATCAAAATACCTTTAGATATCTTGTCTTCACTCTCAGTCTCTTTATGCCGCAGTCTTCAATCAGTTTAATGGACAGATTAAGATTAAAGATTGTGAGTTTCTTACATGCTGCAGAAATTGGCTATACTGTGTTTACTCAAACACAGGACGACCCTTACTATAAGACAACCCCAACAATAATTAAATTCTCTATATAGAAAATTTATCAATTTGATTTAATTTTCCAGGTATAAAATCCAATTATTGTAGCTTTGTCTTGTATTTGGCCCCCTCTCACTGCTACAGCAGGGAAAATAAATCCGGGGGATCACATAGCCCCTTTGCCCTCTGACTCCCACAACTTCTTTCCCCTATCCCCACCTCCGCTACTGTCAGACCCTGCTCTCCCTGAGCACATGGAAGTAAAAAGCAAATTTACTTCCATGTCAGTTATAAAAACTGACCTTGAAATAAACACAGCTGTAGTAATTTGCATACAGTACACACAAAGTTAGTTGATCCAGAATTGGTGCATGTTACCTTTTTTGAAACTGTTGCAAGTTTTAGCACAGGTACTCCATAAACACATTTATAAGCAGCACTTTGGCACCTACCTATACATAATGCAAACTATGCACGTTATTAGTCCAAAACCAAAAGACTCACAATTTACCATGTAGTTCATTAGGCCGGGTACCAGGGGAGTCAACAGCATTTCAAGCCCCTGGGGGCAAACTTTGGTAGTAGTGGCAGACTGGTGGTGAGCCCTAGTGGGAGTGATGGAGTGGTGATGACCCTGGTGATATCAGCAGAGCAATCCCCAGCAGCGTACCCTAGCAGTGCTCCTCTTTAATGGAGTGGCAGCAACTGTGATGCAAGCCTCCCAACCCAGCACTTGCCACTGTTGCCTGGATGATGACCCTGGTAAAGCTCCTGGGCTAGGTAGTAACCCCCTGGGCTGGTTTGCCAGAATTGAGACTGTTAACTGGTTTGTTTCAGTTAATTTTTAGTATTTAAGGTTTTCTTTAAGGTTGTGTATTTGTTCCCTTTTTCCCTGCAATAAATCTTGTTTTATTTTAATGTTGCTTGCAAGTGGGGAAGTTGTTCACTTTATAACACCCAGTTAAAAATTATTTTCCCAGGTTTTTGGCTCAAACCAGATTTAGAAAGTAGAAAGTTTATGTTAAACCCCTAAATTTGAACCCAGTCCTTGTTATTGCTGTCTACTGCCTGGCAAAACGGTTATAACATTTTCATGCTCTTTAAGTTCCCAGGTCTAGTCATTACTCTCTTTCTGACGTCCTGAAAGGCCTGTTACAGGGGAGACATTTTGCTACATACACGCGGTAAGACAATATTTCTCTACTGCATATAAGAACTGTATCACTTGACTTCCCCTTTTTATTTAAGCCCTGTCATTATTGAAAAATACATCTCTTATTGCTGTTTAAAGAGGAATGAATCACTTCTTTTAGGCTATGTGGCTCAGATCAAGTGTAAGGGATACCCCTTTTCTGCATATTTAATGGACATCAAGATTTTTTCCATCTCCAGACATTACTATTATTATTATCACCAAAGCACCTGTGAATGGAGAAGGGCAGGGGGGAGAGGGATTTGATGGTAGGGGTTTACTACAGGTCACCACATCAGGAGGAAGAGCTGGATCTGGAATTCTCCAGGCAGCTGGGGGAGGCTGTGCATGCAAAAGAAGTTGTGGTCATAGGGGATATAAATTACCCTGACATCAACTGGGAGGAGTAGTTGGCCAGGTCTAGCCACTCACGAAGATTCCTGATGTGCATACAGGACCTTCACCTCGTGCAGGAGGTACTTGTTCCCACCAGGGAAAATGCCATACTGGATCTGGTGTTAGCCTCTGGGGACGACCTGGTGGGGGAGGTGCTAGTACAAGGGAGGCTAGGGGACAGTGATCATGAAATGATCCAGTTTGCTATTCAGAGAAAGGTGGGGTGGGTAACTAGCACAGCGCAAATGCTTGACTTTAGGAAAGCCAACTTCGATGTGCTCAGGGCAGTAGTCAGGGAGGCACTGGGAGCTCAGGGGGTAGCTAGTATGGGGGTCCAGGAAAGGTGGTCCTTACTCAAGAAGGCTATCCTTGGGGCACAGCAGGATGCAATTCCTTTGCACAGGAAGGCGGGAAAAGGGTCCAAGAAACCTTCATGGCTAAGCGCAGATATCCAGGCTGACTGGAAGGTTAAGAAAAAAGCATACTGGCGGTGGGAGCAGGGGGCAGGGACAATG
>NW_017729022.1:2198961-2201823 GCF_001723915.1 Gavialis gangeticus
ACCAGCAGACAGGGACTGCATCCAGGCAGACCTGGATAGGTTAGAGAAGTGGGCGGATCTGAACAGGATGCGGTTCAACAAGGACAAGTGCAGGGTGCTGCACCTGGGGAGAGAGAACCAGCATTATGGTTATAGGTTAGGGGCTGACCCTTTCGGCAGCACACAGGCAGAGAGGGATCTTGGAGTCAGGATTGACTCCAGGATGAATATGAGTCACCAATGCAATGAAACAATAGGCAGAGCCAACTGCACCCTGCCATACATCAACAGGGGCATCACTAACAGGTCCAGAGAGGTCTTGCTCCCCCTGTATGCGGCGCTGGTCAAGCCGCAGCTGGAGTACTGTGTCCAGTTCTGGGTGCCGCACTTCAAGAAGGACATGGAGAACCTGGAGAGGGTCCAGAGGAGGCCACTCGTATGGTTGGGGACCTCTGTGGCCAGCCCTATGAGGAGAGGCTGAGGGACCTGAATCTCTTCAGTCTCCGCAAGAGGAGACTAAGGGGGGATCTTGTGGCTGCCTACAACCTTATCAGGGGCCACCAGCAGGGACTCGGGGAAAGTCTGTTCACCAGGGCCCCCCTTGGAGTCCCCAGGAACAATGGCCACAAGCCGAGGGAGGAGAGGTTTAGGTTAGATATTAGGAAGAACTACTTCACTGTAAGGGTGGCCAGAGCCTGGAATGGGCTTCCCAGAGAGGTGGTGCTCTCACCTTCCCTGGAAATCTTCAAGAGGCGACTGGATAGGCACCTGGCTGGGGTCTTATGGCCCCTTCCACTCCCAGTGCTCCTTCCTGCCCACGGCAGGGGGTTGGACTAGATGATCTGTCTAGGTCCCTTCCAACTCATTGTTTCTATGATTCTATGAATGCTTGTCACAGACCCTTTTCTGTTATGTTAGAAAGGATAAACATATAGAACAAAAAGCTGGTCCCTGCCCCAGAGAACTTGCAGTCTATCTATTAGCAAGTGACAACAGATGGATCCCAGCAGATGGGCAAGTACAAAGAAACAGTCAGACATTATTAGTCAACATGACAGGAAGTGGTCTTAACATACTAGTGACCTAATCATTCTCATGTGTTTTATAGGTAAGACAATGAAAGAGAATTATCATGAGAGATTTGGAGAAGAATAAAGAGGTATCTATGTCTATCTCTTTCAATGTTTATGGGCATTCCTTTCAAGTGAAAGGGGAAAATGTGAAAGAAAGAACAAACTTTTTTGTGCAAAAATGTATTAAATGAGTAATGTAGGCTACCAGTATTGGCCAGAGGGAGATGGGACTTGTGTTCCGATAGTGAATGAAGAGGTTGGTTTGGAGGTTCACTGTAAAAGACTTTAAAAAGGAAAAACAAGCAACTTATGTTTGAAGCAAATAAAGAGAAATGAGCAGAAGGATTTGAATAGGGGATGATGTCAAAATAGCATTCTGAATAATTGTATGTGGGACAAGATGGAATTTATTAAGGCCGGAAAGAAGGATATTGTAATCAAGTGAGAGTTTTATCTAGGTAGATGGACTGGGAAAAATGTATATATATATCTTAGAGAAATCTCAGTTGAAAATGGTACCCAGGGTAAGGTCCAGCAAGATAGCAACAGTGTCCATAATAATTGACAGAGGAAATGGAGTAAGTTTTTGGAGAAAAGAATAAGAGCTATATCTTAATCATGTTTAGATTGAGCTGATATCTACAAGTCACAAGAGGCATGTGTCTTGGAATCAAGAAGGTGCTACGTCTAATTGCAAATAAGTCAGTTCCGTTAAAGGCAGCATTAGGAGAATTCATAACAGATCAAAAAACTTTTTAAAGGAAAAAGTTAAGTCCCCAGATTCCACTGTATGATGCATAGGGAAACTTAGATGCCTGAAGTTGTATATAGAAGCCAGTTAGCTGGATTATATGAGCAGTGAGCCACCTAAGCCAGCCAGAAGGAAATACTGAAGAGGGGGTTGGCCCTAAACCTCATCTCTTGCCTATCCCAGTTCAGAATTTTCACCCTAGCACGCTCTCTGGATTTAAGTGCGCCTGTCAGTCTTTTCTAACAGGAGCTTGAACCCAGATCTACAGCCTAGGTGAGGGCCATGATGATCAGGCCATCAGGCATTCTGGGGGATGCAGCTCTCAGTCTCTCCTGCTGAAGCTGTTCATTTTGTATAAAATGGTGAGCCAGAAAGAAAAAGAACAAGAATGACTTTATAGACAACGGACCAGGGCACTCACTTCGGAGTGGATGTTCATGTTCAACCCATCCATTGTAAATCATGAGACCGGTATTTTACATCCCATGTGCCTGCTTGGACCGCTCAGCTATTGGGTATAAGTGGAAGGGTCCAGAGCTACACAACAAAAATGATGAAGACTTGAAAGATAAGCCATAAGAAGAGAGGTTGAAAAAAATAGGCATGATCAGCTTGCAAAAAAGGCCATTAAGAGGGGACATGATGCCAGTCTTGAAGGGATGCCATAAGGATAAGGGAGAACTAGCTCTATAGCCTACAGCAAGTGAATTTTGGAGCAGACCATATTCAGCAGCGAGAGAGTGAAGCACAGCTTCCTCCATACCTGGCTTAGTTGTGAAAGAAGACTAAAGGAGCTGGGATGAACTTATGGAGAGGATACAGAAAGGACATTCTGGCTCTTGTGTTCAAGTGAGTGATGTGTGGGGTTATGTTTGCTATCCCCAGGTTGCAGAGAAGATACAGGGTATTTGATTGTTTTCCCAGTGCTTCTGGATTTTGCTGGGAAAAATTTTATTGCTCCTGTTGCTGGAGGTGTTAGGGTTTGTTTTTGTTTTCTTTCCTCAGAAGTAGTGGATATTGGCTGCAGCCAAGGCTGGGAATTTGGAATGTGTTGTGCCA
>NW_017729022.1:2206823-2207181 GCF_001723915.1 Gavialis gangeticus
TTCAAGTGAGTGATGTGTGGGGTTATGTTTGCTATCCCCAGGTTGCAGAGAAGATACAGGGTATTTGATTGTTTTCCCAGTGCTTCTGGATTTTGCTGGGAAAAATTTTATTGCTCCTGTTGCTGGAGGTGTTAGGGTTTGTTTTTGTTTTCTTTCCTCAGAAGTAGCGGATATTGGCTGCAGCCAAGGCTGGGAATTTGGAATGTGTTGTGCCAGTGATCCTGCTGGGACTAAAACCCAGAGGTTCTGCTTAGAGGGTCTTGCTCATCCACTCAGGGTCAGATTGATGACTATATTTAGGATCATAAATAAATTTTACCCTGTGATCAGATTGGTACTGTGGGGGGAGGGGGAGGGG